>NC_141860.1:12730000-13030000 GCF_024713525.1 Acromyrmex echinatior
AATTAAATAATTGTTAAAATTTGTTATAAGTTAACGACTGCTACACAACAAATATTATATTATAACTGCATACACGATATTGTATAATTATAATTGAATGCATCAATCAATATATATTTATTATATTTTGTAAAATTTAAATTTATTACATTAATTAGTTTATTAATTATATAGTTAAATAAAATTATATAGTTAAATAAAAAATATAAAAATAATTCAAGAGAGCTCTGTTTACCTACATTGTAATATATTGTCCAAAATTCGGACAAACGTTGAAATTTTCATATAGTCAAATTGTTTGATTTTTCGAACAGAGAATATGAGAACTTTTAGCCATAATAATATCAGTTTCTAACAATATTTTTCCAAATTTCTAGCTGTAATTTTCTGAATATATTTGATCTCATGAATATTTAAACATAGTTTGAATTTTTAACCAACGGTCTTAATATTTTTAATTTTGATAAATTTTCGTCACAATAACAGAAATATTTAGACCTATTCAAAATTCAGACAATGTCTGAGTATCCAAGTATTGGGATTAGAAATGTTCATAGAACTGCAACTAGAAATTCAAAAAAACGTGCCTAGAAATTGATACAACTATGGCTAAAAATTCAAACAATATTTTGTTAGAAAATTCAAACAATGTGTCTGTAACAAAATTTCAGCTTTGCTCAAATTTTAAGCGATTTTTTACAATAAATTGTGATTACTTACAGCTTACACTGTTTACATACAGCTCGATTTTCTACATGAATGATTGCTTAAAACTCGATTGCCAACATGTACTTTTGCCAATTGTATTCACAAATACAAAATTACAGCTAAATTACATAAATAAATAATGCGTGCTTTTAATACAGAGAGTTTGTTTTAAAACAGAAAATTTTAGTTATTAAATAAGAAAATTTGTGTTTTAAAACAGAATTTGTGTTTTAAAGCTGAGAATAGTACATATAGGCAATGGAAGTGCAGGCAATTATACATGTAGATAAATGATCTGATATAGGTAATTAATGAGATGTAAGCAAATGGTGCTAGAGGCAGTTCATTTATAGGCAACGTGATTCTCCCAAATAATTCAATATGCTCGGTTTAGACTTTAGTCAGTAACATAATTTACATAATTAAATAAAAATAATATTTATAATATATGCATTAATATTTATATTATCGTTTATCATATTGTGTGTGATACAAAGCCACTTTTCCATTAAAATTATCTTCGAGATACATTATTTCTTAGTTTAATACATTTACGCATAACGTAATAATTTTGACATTTGTGTATTATTTTATATATATTTGTTATATATTTTTTTATTATTAGTTCCAAATAAACATATTTTTTTATATAATTTAAGCAATATATATTTTCTTACCCATGATTAAAATTGCTAACATAACAGTCCATAGTATTTGCGACATAGTATGAGAAATATTGAATCCTTCTTTCTTAGATAAATTAATCGAATAAGGTAGAAATATTCATATAATTTCAGTCAATGTCGTAAAACCTGAAACTAATTTTATATTTGGAAACTTAAACGCAAAATACTGTTCAAGAGATCATATTTTACACAAGAGGATAAAATAAATCTTATATAGTAAAAAATTGAGATTAACAAAAGAAAAATATTTATTATAAAAAATGTAGAATAAAATTAAAGTAAATTAAAGTAAATTAATTAAAAAATAATATCTAAAATTTGGACTTGGAATAAATCTAAAAAGTATTAAAAATTACAATTAGATATATTACAGAGGTAACAATAGCAATAAATTTTTTTAGAAATAAAAATTATGAATTACAATATTGAAATTTAATTATAACTTTTATTATAAATAAAAATCAGGTTGTTTTTAACATAATAAATTTTGATATTTAGAAAGGTAACGCGAAATTAAACTCGACTACTTCGCAACAATTTAATACTCAATTAATTTTTGTCGAAATTTGTTACTATTACACTAATTATATAAAGTTAGTTGTATTATTATTATTAATTAAATAAATGGATGATTAACAATAAATTAAAATAAATCTAATTAGAAATTATGGGCGAACAAAATAGATGTAAAATAGAATTTGCTTTAACAAACATTACATACCAAACTGTATAACCAAAAGCGAAACAAGCTAGCTTCAATTTAATAACAATCTTTATCAACCGCAAAATATTGAATAAAAAATTACATACTCAATGAAAGTTCGAATTGAGGTTAGAAATAAATTAGATCAAAATTGAAATCAAATAGTGGAACGAAATACAAGGAAAGATCCGAATTATGATAATTGACAATATAAAATAATAATATAAAATAATAAATATATGCAGATAGAACTAAATTATATATAAACAAAGATCAAAATACAATATCACATTGAAAATGTATAGTCCGTTATTTATTCAATTTAAATTTAACGCATTTCGAATATCTGTCTTTTAACTATGTCATTTTTATTCAACTTTTACGAGTAGCGAGCTTGGTTAGTAATACATTAATAAGTAGTAATGCAATTGCAAGAATTATAATGATACTAAACAAATGTATGTATCTTTATTAAAAAGAGATATAGTAGCGAAAAAAGAATTGAAAAATTATTGGTGAAAGAAAAGTACGTTACATTAAAAGTTCATAGATTAATATGTTTAATTATTACTGATGTTAACGTATCTTAAATTAAATGTAATTTTAAATTAAACGATTAATTCCGGCGAATTCTAAGAATCTTATGCTTTATCATTTGTTTGCATGTATTATAGTCGCTACACTGGTTTTACATATAAAAAATAGTGTCAAAAAAATTATAATACACAAAAGCACAAATAATCGTATCATACTGTCTAAATTCTTTGGAGTGGAATCTTACTTAATTTTCAATTTTTAATAGTGAGATTGCACTCTTCAAAATTATCATTTACTCTAAAAGTTTTAAAGAGTACGAGAGTTAGCAATTTGTTATACATCCTGAATTTAATATGTTAATCAATTCCAAATTGTTTATCTTACCAAATCAAAAATTCCAAATCAAAAATCGCTCTTCTCTATATCTTAAGTATGTTGTAGACAAAGTGGAAATGATAACTCGGTTAGTAGGAGACGAGGATTAAACTCTTATTTATAACAAAAGATAAATAAAGGCAAAGCGGTCACACAATGCCGACTGTCTAGTAACATTTATCATGTTTTAGTATAACGTACTTTTTTTTCCAATAGTTTTTCAATTCTTCTTCCTTATCTTTCTACATACTTATATCTTTTTTTAACAAAGATAAATATACATTTGCTTATTATCATTACTACATAATAATGCATTATTACCCAAGCCCATAAAGTTGAATAAAAATGACATGCTTAATTAAAAGATAGATATTCGAGATGCGTTGAGTTTAAATAGAATAAATAACAGACTATACGTTCTCAATGTAATAATATTTAATGAAATATTAATATTCCATTAAATCGATATTTAATTAAATATATTAATGTTAAAAAGCATTATTTAAATGGTATTACATATGAATCTGTAAAAGATTTGTTGTTAAAATCTATTAAATTTAATGCTAACTTGTATCTTATAAAACCTGTTAGAAAATGCATTTTAAAAAAATTAGTCCAGACCAGATATTTAATTGAAACCTTTACTTTCTGCGGGTATCTTTATCAATTCGACCGATGAATTGGGGAAAAAGTAGGTAAAAAGTATCACTTCGCACAGTAATTATTTTGATAGACGCAAACACTTGATATTTTTATTCGTTTTAAAGAAATAATTTTTGTATTGATATCATTCATTTTGGATTAATGAACATCTTATAAGTAATGTATTAATTTTTTACGACTTTTTTCTACAATATATTTTTTTTCTAAAGTATAATTTATATATCATATTTTGACATAAAAATAAAAATGTCTGTTCGTATTTAACGTTGCCAGGTAATAATGACATTTATTTTCATAGCAATCTTAAATTCAAGAATAGATGTTTCTTATAAATCTTGAGTTGTTAAATTCGAAATCATACGCGTCATCACATCCAATTTTCTCTATCGATAATCAAGAAACATGATGCAAATCTGTGAAAATTAAAACATTTAAGGAAAGAGCAAATGTAAATATGACATTTAATGCAATTGCAAAACTGATTTTATATTTTTGTAAGTTAAGTAAAGCATAAGAAATAGCAAAAGTTTACTTTTGATATTTCCTCAATTGTTTAAATTTTTACAGATTTTTCATCAATTTTCTTGATTATCTACAAAACTGAACGTAATGGCGCAAAGCGGCTTATTTCTGTTAATCCAGATAGTTAATCTATCCAAATTACCTCGCTTCATTTTTTACATCCGTAGCTAAATTAAATGAAAAAACAGATACACATTTTCAGAATACAATCACAAATATTTTATTTGTGAAAACATATATAAAATAAAAAAAAACTATAATACAGGTAAACTTGTTATATATATTTTTACTTCAAATATTTATCGATATTTTTCTAAATATATCAATGCATCGTATATTATTGCGAGCCTAACGTTTGGCTTTATTTTACTTTCGTTATAAGAATTACGAAAAAAATTGACTCTCGGATATTAATTTCGCTTTATCTTCTTATGATGTATTGAAACTACTGATCGTATACAGAAAATCTGTAAGAATATACTTTCTAGATTGTAGATTTACTTATTGTCAAAATATTTTTTATATGTCGGATAAAATCGAAGACGAATAACTTTTTTTATTTAAAATTCAAGTGACAATAAACTTAAAAAATAAAAAATTGATATATTTATAATATTTTTATATTATATAATCAAACTTGATCTATAAAAAGAACCTTTAATTATTACACCGTTCAAACACAGATTTATTATTTAACAAATATTACATTAAATAAAATATTTTTCCCCTTTTATTTCAAAAGAACCAAAAAAGATATACAAGATTTCGAATTATTTATGATTTTCTTTTGATCGTAATTTTGTTTAAAAATCTAACTTGTAATAAATTTACAAAATAATAGCAACGTTTACTCTATCTTCATCTCATTTATTTTTTGATAAATTGAAAAAAACTCGGTCGTAATTTATCACATAATAGAATCCAGTCCTAAAAGACTTGTTCTATCAATTGAAATAAACGAAAGGCCATGAAGAACACCTCGTCAAGGTGAGACCTCGTCAGTACTGACTCTCGGTGACAGGTCTTACGCCAGGCTGCTGATTATAGCCGAGCTGTTGATATTGTTGGTTCTGGTACGCCGGCTGTATATTAGCTTGCGTATACGTGCTAGCTTGACTCTCGTAGGCGCCACCCTGACCTTGGTACTGTGCTTGCTGTAAAGACTGCTGCTGCTGCTGCTGCTGCTGCTGCTGCTGCTGTGGGTCCACGGGGTGCGGCACGTATGGCTTCTCCGGACGATATACGATCTGATTAGCAATTATATTGTACGGGGTTTGCGCCTGATATCTCAGCAATTCGCGCAAGTGAGATGGCAGATTGGGTGAATATTGAGGTTGCGGTTCCGCCGGCGGCTGGGATATTTTATTGTATTGTTGAGCCTGACGTTTGCTCCTGGAGTGGCCGCGTGACTTTTGACGAGGTGCAGACGCGACCACGGGATCAGGTAAAGGGGCAGTCGCTGCCTCTTGCACCAACTTCTTGAGATGTTCCTGGACCTGTTGAGATTGAGCTCGCACTGCGGCTTCTTCGTCGAATCTGCAATTTGATTAAGGATCATTAAAACTGCGTATTTGGATTAAGTAATAACAGATAATACTTAATATCAACAAAATATAAGTAAAAATGTTATATATACGTAATCTTATTTAATATTTTTATTGTTTCGAACAATATGCTTCGAACCTGTATGGTTCCGGAATTATATTGATGTACGGAATTTGCTGCTGGAACTGGAGCAGTTGCTGGATCTGTGGCGGTGCATTAGAGTAAGGCCTATAATTTGGCTGTGGTTCCGGTTGCTCTTGAGGTTGTACTCGCGGTTGTTGCACTCGTTGTCGGGGCGCAGCTGGTCGTGCAATTGGTTCCGCAGCTTGCACATATTGCGGTTCTGCCTGAGCTTGAGGACGTGCTTGACGATCATACGACCTCCAGTTTACTCTATAACCTTTCAATGTATATTCACATCAGATCGATTTGGATATGAACATTTTTGGATATAAACATTTGAATATAATGTGATAAAGCTCATGAAGCAAAGTTGACGATACCGCTAGGATCGTTATACTGGAGCGCCTTTGCATTGATACCCTGATTAGAGTAATCTTCCTGATATGTAGGCTGACCGTATCGATCGATCGGTCCTTGTACATTGTAAGTGGCCGATCCACCATCTGAAGGCCCTTGAATCTGGAAATTTGAATGCCCATCCGTAGCACCTTGAATCTTGAAGTTACTATTACCGTCAGTCGCACCTTGAATGGTGAAATCTCCTGGTCCCCCTCCCTCTAAAAACCGAAACACTTAAGAATACTGCGTAAAAAAACATATACATAAAGAAATTATAAATTACATTTATCTAAATATAGGAACTTATTTCAAGTAATATTTAACTATTACTATAACTATAAGATTACAAAAGTTAGAAAAAACAAGAGATAAATGCTTAAAAAAGAATTTTTATGCTTATTTCAAAATATAGTTAAAAATATATATATAATTAATTTTTAAAAAGTTAAAATATTCTAGAAAACATTCTTTAAAATCACTACAAATTGTTTTCATAATTTCTGGTCGTTTTTATAATTTCTAGTCGCATTGTCTATATTTATCTACACTTACCACTCGCGTCTGTGTATTCTATTCCTTTCTCTTCGCTGAACTTAAGACCCTGAGCCCGTCGATGTCCGTCACTAGGCCCCTGGATTGTGAATTCAGCCAGGCACATGGGAAGTGCCGTTAATAATAAAACCTGTGACAGATTTATGACAGAATTTTATACAATACGTCATAACAAGACATGGTAAAATATATTACAATTTATACAATATTTAAGTATTGGCAATAAAAGAGAAAGTACATTATGCAAAAGAATAAATAAAATTATTTATCAATTCCACACAACAGTTTTCATTATATTTTTTTAAGTAAATACTTATTGTTAGTATAAAATAATACAATTATATTTTTCATTATTGTATTGATCTTTTTAATCATTAAGATAAAATCGGAATGTAACATTACATTACATTCAAGCATTTATCTCATTCTCGATGTTAAGTGCTTTCGATTTCGCAACTAGACGATCAAAGATCATTATCTAATGCGCGTGGCACTAAACCTGAATCTGTCTTACGGTATGTACTATATTGCATATATGGAAGCGAATCGAGCAACCGGCACCGGGAAGTTGGAAGGGAAAGTCCGCGAGTACATGAATCTTTAATCACGGTAATCGGGGAAAAGGTGAGCACGTTACTAGTTAACATTCGCGATCGCAAGACTGTTAGAAACGCGGCCACACAAAAAGATAGATAGAAGAAAAAAGAAAAAATGCAAGTCGCAAGTCGACTCGCGACTTACAAGCGATCGAATGTACTAAGTAACGAACACGATCGGTAGAAAGTGAGATAGACATTAATCGTCCAGACACGCCCAATGTGATTATTCGAGAAAAAAATTAACTTCGACTCGTTTCGAAAATGTCTATCTCTGTAACCAGCTGTCACGAGACAAAATGCTTCAGAATCGCATGTACGACAAATTCTACGCGAGTTTTATCTTGCAGAACGCGGAAACCGAGCGACATTTCGAGGAACGAGTCGCGACACGCATGCTGATTATTGAGGTCTACATATATTTCTTTTTCTTCAAGCAATCTGGACGAAAGGATATTGTAATACTGACTAAAATACATTTAAACTAATATGTAATTTTATTTAATATTTGTTGTTTTAAAAAATTTTTTTATATTTTCTTTGTCTGAGTGTCTATCTTATCTCATGGTAGGTTTAATTTTTATAAGAAGAGAATAATACGTGGATTTAGCTCTTATAAGAGAAAAGTATGTATGCAGCGTGACAGCAAAGCGAATTGACAACAAAGTGATCGATGGAACAAAGACTATTTTCTTGAAACCTCAATCCGCGAGCTTGCAGCACGATTGCAAAAACCTGATCACTCGTATCCGCGGCTAATTGGGTCGTGAAATGCACTCTTGGTCAGCGACCTCGGTAATTAAGAAGCATTATGATTCGTCTCTTTACGATGCAATTAAATGCACGACATCCATCATTCCTTTATTCACGCTCGTTACCTTTCGACGGAAGGCGGAGTTGAATATCTCTGACAAAACAACTTCCCGTCTTGCTTTCGCGTCTTGCGACCACGATAAAATGAAACCTTACAAGAGTGCATTCAATTTTCGCGATACAAAACGGAAATACAAAAACGGAAGTACAAAATACAGAGTAAAATATAGAGATAAATTCATGATCCAATTAATAACTGAAAAAATATTTTGCAATACATAGCAATAAAATGACACACATGACACTTTTAGAAAATTTCATACTTTTTTTATTTTTTTGACGTGATGAGATGGTATCGTGAACAAACATACACACACACACACACACACACACACACACACACACACACACACACACACACACATATATATATGTCTACGAGATTCACATAATGATTAAGGTTTTGATTTCAGATATATGCGAGAAAATCTTCAAGACTGAAATAGCGCAAAATAACGAATGACACTCGTTAATCGAATCGTCGCATAATTTATTTCCGGTATATCTAGTTTGTATATGCAATACGATCAGGCGCACGCGACTTTATTTCGATTGCATCGCGCGCTAAAAGAAAACGTGCGAGTGGAAAAATATGCGTGTATTCTACATTGAAAACCTTTCGGTTAAGTAAAAGAAAAAAAAAGATTAACATAAGACAGCTGGCGTACTTACATGTAATTTCATGGCGTGAAAGCTGGTCGATTCGTTAAAGGGTGGAGTGTTTCTGAGACGGGCGCGCGGTCATCAGAACAACTTTATAGCCAGCCACGTAAAAGGAGCCTTTCGACGACGGGGATGTGACTCGCCGAGAGCCACCTCCATCTTGCACCTCGTCGGCCGGCCAACGTCGTGTTCCAACAGTCATTGCTCTTTCTGCAAACGCGAGCGTATTAAAGAAAATCACTTCCGGCGCAAGTAACACTTACGTCAATTTTATTGTAAATTCTATTTGCAGATTCTATTTGTGTCTCAATAAATTAAATTTTGATCGACAAATGCTCTTTAATATTGTAAATTTCTATTTTGCATTGATCTTTTACATTGATTTTTGCCTGTTATTTATTTAAAAAAAAAAACAAAAATTTTACAGAATTTTTTTTTACTCAAATTAATTTAATTTCAATTTTATAAATTATATATTACGATATTATTTTCATTTTATATAATAATGAGAAATACATTTTTTTTTTGCAAAGACTCAAGTTTTGCTTGTTTCGGTTTATCAAGTTTTTTTGTCCAACTATGACGCATTTATCTCTTACACGATGTATTTTCACTTTTATTGTGAAAAGTCTTGAGTACAATGATGGAAAACTACGAAATAGCTGCAGTAGAATGCAGTGCAATACGATGTTTCCCAGGCAATCGCCATTCAAAGGTTACGGTGTAAAGACCACGAAGATCTGCAATTAATTGCCGACATTGAATTCAATCATTGTCCTGTCAAGTTACGTAAAGGCGCTACACTCCGTTGCTTCTAGCATTAAAGTACTGATAATAATATGGATTTAAAAGAAAAATTAAAGGAAAATAAAATAAGAGAGTAAAAAGTTTTAATTTATTGCAATTTTGGTACGATTAGTATAGATAGTGATTACACACGCAAAAATATAATCAGGGGAATTGTTCTTTGAATTATGTCGCATTATTCTGAATGCAACTAAAACCTATATTATTCTCGTCTCAACCCTAGAAATTACAGATTTCTATTTTCGCAATAGATTCGATAATCTTTGATGCTCTGTATCATTAAACTCATAAAGTCTTATTGTTAGTTCCATAGATTCCTATTTCAGATACACAATTATGGAAGCGTATTTCTCCTTTATCCATTTATTTGACTACAAAATCGTTCTTACTCACAGATGGAAATGCTGTGTTACGTCAGTTTACAGTAGAAAGTTACACCGTGTCGCATCATGATAGATAGATCGTCGATCTCCCATGAAATTACAGATTTATTACCCAGAACTATTGACATGCGAAAACAATTCTTATGGCATTATTCGGTACTAGTAAAAATATATTCCAAAACGACTCTGAATTGATGTTAAATCAACATCTAATTGATATCGAAATTATTGTATCGATATTGATTGGATATCTATTCGATGAGTTATTTCTTCTACTGAGACATTTTTATGGATTATGAATAAAAGGTATGTAAATAATACGTACAAGATGATTCACGAAGAAAACGCAACAAAATTATAGAAATGATTTATCAGATAATAACATTTGCGATGGAAAAAATGTACAATGTACAAAAAAACCAATTGCAAATAATCATAAGATAAGATTATTGTGATAAGATTAATCTTATTAAATAGACATTTTATGTATTCAAATGTAATAAAATAATTTAGTTATATTTTATTTTAATGAAACGCTTTTTACAGCATATTTTTACAATATACATTTTTATCATTATTTCTCCTACGCTGCAGATAATTTTTGCACTGAAAGAAAAGATTGGTTGCTGCAACAATTTAGATAGTAAAATATAACACAGCATTTTTATATGACATTTTTATATTACAGCAACCAGTTTTTTATTGTAACACCAATTTTTTTTTCAGTGTGGCTTCTTTATCATGTATGTAAACGCATTAATTATATTTACGCAATTAATTATATAATTACCAATGCAGATTTATCATGAATCACTGTGTAAAATTACAACTACAATTTCGATTTTCTCAAGTAGGATCGGTGAACTCAAAGGGCGCGACCTTGGTGAATTATCTATTTGTACAAGAAGGCGCCGGTAAAGAGTAAATAAAAAGGAAAATTACGCAAAATGAAAGCACGGCTACATTCGCAACAACTCGACGGGTGTATTAACACACGAAGCGTGAAGGTCACGAAATTGGATTGTCAGTCTTCCTTGTCTGGAGAAATGCTATTTAGCCATGCTTTTTCGAATTCGCACATTGTATGTAAATGTTCTCACTTTGTATTGTCACGCATCAATAAATGAAATCCGCCTGATCGGATTTAATTCCACGTATTAAATAGTTTTTTTGCGATCAATAAGAATCCAATCCCTTTCTAATTAGAATCATGAAATCTATTAATAAAATTTATATGTTACAAGCTGTCGCACATACTTCTTTCTCTCGTCAAATCAGAATATTCACGTCAGGCAATATAATTTCCAATATTTATGTGATTCAATAAGGAATTTTTCAGATTATGCCAATTTATTTCCTTTTATAATTTATATCTTAAACACGCTCTTATAGTAATGTTACATTGTGAATTTCTGTGTAAGACGAAATATTGCTTTCATCGTAGAGAGATCAGATATCTTTATTTAATAGAAAGTTAAAAATCATCTGACTTTCTCTATTTGCTTTAATAACGTAGGATTTAATAATTATCCTCATGTATAATTAAATCACAAGTCGCGCAAAACGTGAGACTTCCTGAAAGGAGTAAACGATAAATGGACTTTTATCAGATTTTCGTTCGCGCGTTTAATTCATCTTTTTACGAGCGGAAATGCCGTCAAGTCTTGCGAGCTAAAATAAAAGCGAAGATTGCGTTACGATCAGGTGAATGACTTCCATGATACCAGAAGCGGAAACGTTTATTTCATATAAAAAATTACATTCTTCATGCTACCATGTATATAATCAAACATTCTCTATCTTACATGCATACGCAAAAAAAACTGAATAGGTACATCTTATTAATAATAAAATTATAAAATTATAATTACAATATTGAGTGAAATAAAAAACAAACAGAAAATTAATCGGAAGGAAATTTGATAAATCAGTTTTACATCTTATTTCTGTCTTGATAAATTTTTTGTCATCATTCATTAATTATGTTTCAAATAAATTTTCATAAAATTTAATGAAGTATTTTTTGCTTATGTGATTTTCATTCATTTTTATACATTTTTTTTAACACATTATTTTATGTTAATTATGAATTGAATAATTTTTTTATAATTAGTATATTTAATACTATTATAATTGTCGGGCGAACATTCATTCATTTTTGGTCCCTAAAGAAATATTCTGCAGTGACCAGGTTGTTGGCAAATATCATACATGGTAGACATACATCGTTATATCAAGAAGAATATATAATAATTTAAAATATATAAGACACTCGTTTTAACAAAGCCTCGATAACATCAAAATCTAAAAACTATATTCCGGTATGAGAATGAGATTCAACTCAATAGAGTTTTAGAACCAGCTGACTTTTCTTCAAAAGTTACCAAGAAATAGAATATTTAATTATATAAATCGTATTATATATTATGGACCAATTTTCGGTCAATGGCGCTGTTCCTCGTCGACCGGCTTGTTCTGCGAATATTCCGCGTCAATGTTATCATCGTTTGGATAGTAAATCTTACTACGATAATAATAAGGTCCCTTGGCATCATTGGGTAACGGTTTGGGGACGAAAACGTTTTTCGGTGTGTATTGAATACGATTCGCTGTAAGATCGTATGGTATCTGTGCCTGATATTTTAGCAATTGCTTGATCTCCGTAGGCATATTCCTGTCCAAGTATAGAGTAGGCATTGGAGATTCTGGTACGGCTGCTAATGGAAACGTTACGATCTGTTGCTGCTGCTGTTGCTGCTGCTGTTGCTGCTGCTGTTGCTGCTGCTGTTGCTGCTCGTAATCCTCCTTATAGGCGACTCTATCCTGACGCTCTACTCTTCTATCGCTGTAATCATACCTGGGCTGCGCTCTTTGAGGATCAATCGATTGGTATTTCTCCGCCGGTTGTAAATATGCACCACGAGGATATTCAGAAGCGGCAGGAGCCGGTTGCTCACGTTGCTGCGGTGCCGCCGCAAAATAGTTGCCGCCATAAATGAAAGATGTAGGATCAACATAAGGAGCTTGCGGCTGATAGACCGAATCGATCAGCTGTTTAATATGATTCGGCACTGCCGAATACGGCTTGTAGCTGTAATACTGTGGACCTGCTTGGGCCTGCTGTTGGGCTTGCTGAGGCTGAGGCTGGGCCAGTTGTTGGGCTTGTCGAAGACGAAGGGATGAACCGCCCTCAGCACGTTGAGATCGCTGAGCGTTCGCTTGCTGCGATCGTAACTGGCCCTGAAGAGCGAGGTACTCCGAATGGAACCTCGAATCTGCAACACCGAAAGAAACGCTCCGTCATTCTGGCATTGATTAAGACTGGTCGTCGATTATTGTTTACGCAATATTGACCTCAGTCGGAGATCATAAAGGAATTGTTCTAAAGATCTGGGATGTGAAAATCTATTCTTGCGTGCATACAATAGCAGTAGCGGTAACAATTAATTGCGATATATCGGGACCAAGGTTTCCGAACATCTTCAACAGCAAGTAATCAAAGAAACTCACCGTCACTATCCGCATACTTGATTTGCTCTTGTGGCGCGCGAACAGATCTCCCTACATTTTCCGTTTTTACCCACGCGATTGATGTCACCGCAATAAGAAAAATCTGCAAATTTGTAATCAATAATATATATATATATATATATGAACCAGTTGTTATGATATATTGTGCAATATCATAATAATTGGCTTTAAATTAAAAGTAATTTAAAGTAATAAAACTAAACAAATGTTTCAAAGATAAATTCATAATGTCAAATTATATTCAATTGAAGTTATTTTTAATCGTTATCGGCCACTCTTACTCAATAGTTAACTGAAACAATACAGTTAAATAATTTAACTAAAGAAGTGTATTAAGTTTGACTTAAATTTATGTAATTCATTATTTACTATATAAGTGCATATGGTAATATGGACGTTGTTTATTTTAAAACTAAACAATTCATCCACAGAAATGAATTGATTCACATTTTGATATACGAAAGTTAAAAATGATAATTTTTTTTTTAATTCAAAGAATTAGATACCGTTGTTTTTTTTATATCTAACAATATACAACGTAAAAAAAGTTTCACGAATAATTATGCGATAAAATTATATTTAAAGATAATGTATATTTAATTAAATAAGACTGATATTAAAACAATTAACAATCACACACTTGAAATTAAAGAAACCGATTAAAAAACATTCACCCTTAATATTCACATATTAGCAGAAAAACCTGCGAAATAAAAATTTGATAATATTGAATAATATATCTCGTCACTATAATAATATCGACACAATGGAAGCGGCCAATCAATCAGAATATCCTGAACACTCACTGATAGTTTCATGGCTGCGTGCGGAGAGAGATGTGCACGGATTGTCGCGCCGAGTTTACTCGCAGAAATCAGCCGGCGAAGTCGGCGTAGCTCTTCTATATAGCCGTAGTCGCCCCGACGTAATTGGTGACGCGGGTACGCGGCTGGTAGCTATCTACTTTTAGAGTAATTCTGTCTCAGGTAACGATAGAACTCCGACAAAAGGCTTACCTCCTCCCCGAGGATATATTATCATTCGTTGTAAAAATATGTCTGATTAGTGTAACGCTATGTGGAATTATTTATGTCAGACGTGATCCTACAGAAATTCAGAATATTTGCGAATCCGAAAGAGGAAACTCTACAATATATTTTCTTTAGTTCAATAATGCACAATTTTTATCTGCGGAATTATTTGTTACAGTAAAACTATTGCATCTCAAAATGTACTTGTCAATTTTATAGAAAAAAGACTATCTATAACATATTAGATAAAATAACATAAATGTAAGATATATCTTGGCAATATCATTTGTATATGAAGAAAAGTGAAAAGTAATAATTAAAATAAAGAAGATACAGAATAAATAAAAGAGCATAAAATATGATTTTTAGTAGAGAGTTAATATATATTTTAAATAGTAAATAGAAATTTAAGAAAATAAAAATGTGCAACGTTTAAGTGAGTTTTCTCACAAAGAAGTCTTGCGAAATATTCTGATTAGATATTAAATTCTGATTTTAATAAAACTTTGTATGCATATAGATTATGTAAATTGATAAATTTAAAAATGATCAGTTGCGACTAATAAATGATTTTTTAAGGATTAAAATTACATCTTTTTCAGCTTTTTTATTATATCTCAAAAATTAGCATAATATCAAAAAATTTTTAAAAAGTTTTTATAAATTTTAGAAATAGCAAGAAAAATTATAGTTAAAATATTTTATATATAAAGGGTGAATTTTTTTTGTTTAATGACCATAACTGATATTTTTTTAATTCGTCTATTTACGTAATGAGCGAGATTTCTTCACTAAATTGAAAAGATTAAAGTTAGATTAAAGTAAAAGGAGGTTGAGCACATTCAACCTTATGTTCTCCGAAACAATTTTTTATAGATTTTAAGAACGGTGAAATCATTAGACTTTATGCGATTTCGAGGATTTTAACGAGGTTACAATGATGTAACAAGAAACATCGGTATGATGTTTTTTTAACTAAAATTCTCGTTTCAGAGTACTAAAACGGAGCTGTAAGGTTCGCATATACACTTAAATTATCTCAAATGAGGATAACGACAAGGTAGAAACGAAAAGAAAGCGCGCAGCGAATGCCCAGCTGTAAACGAAACAATAAATATCGGATTGCATAAAGTGGAAAAAAAGTTAGAATGATTCTTTTGCTTCGTGCATTTGTATTTTCTTATATTTAATGTTGTGAAATGTAATTAATGTAATTCCATGGCAAAAAAAAGGATATATAAGAAAAGAATTTGTAATAAAAATAATTTTTAGCTGGTCAAGAAATCTCATCATGTGTAGTTAAAAACAATTTTTTTTATTCCGTACATTGTTTCCTTAATTTTTCAAAAAAGATCAATATAAATTTGCTTATTATTTCTTATTAATTTTATTATTTTCAAAAAACAATAAGGAAAATGAATTATTGTTTATAATTTTTATTAATTTTTTTAATCATTTGTTAAACTTTAATTTGCCTAATATAAAGTTTCATTTGAAAATTGGCAAAATTAAAACTTTATAATATAGAATAAAAGAATTTCTGGTAAATAAATCAACGCGGATCTCCCTGGTTAAACGATTGAAGTATGCTGAAAAAAAACTATTCCTAGTAGTGTGTTGTAAGCAACACTACGCTGTTTCTCAATTTCATATAATTAAATTTACGACGCGTAAACCGTCTGTGGTGCGCTAAATAATATGCTGCCAATCTACGTTATGCCGGCAATCTATAGCCAAGCTAGACGAAATTAAGGGGGTGAAAAGCAATGGAAGAAAAAAAAAGATCTACTTAGCTTAGATCTATAAATTCCACGGATAATGAACCGCACCGGTTTTATATTGACGTCCGAAAAAACCTTTTGCACGGCGAGATAATTACGTGGCATGATGCTCGCGAGCCTCTAATAGTTTAATGTGATGAGAATGCAACATCACTGTTCGTGAACAACGATCATTATCTTCCAACTGAACACATTGACATTAATATTAATACATACATATTAATCTCGTAAATTAAAATTTTATAAATATCTACAGCGTATTCCGCTGTTTTTCGTGCATAAATATGTTAAATCAGTTAAACGATAAACTTTTATATCTACGTTATTGATACTCGAGCTTGTGAGAAATAAATGTTATATTATACATTAATTCTCTAGTAAGTAGTTCAATGTTGAAATAAGAAATATGGTTTCCTTCATATTCTAGAAATAGAATTTTTTTATTTGATAAAAAAATTTCCGATTGCCAAACAATTCTTTCAAGAAACTGGTTAGCATAGAAGTAATTTATTAACGGACATGATGCATAAGATCATCGTGGAAAATGTTAAGTAGAGACTAGACAAGGAAACGCGTGTTTTGAATAAAACCATGCAAATCTTGTAAAGGCGTTTTTCGACGAATCTTGTTAATTCCTTTTCCTGGTGATAAGTTAATTATTATTTTCTGAAGTTACAAACGAAACGTAGCAACACGTGGCACCTGGAAGGGTCGTCAACCTAAGTCCATACGTGCGGATGTAGACGATGAAAAACTTGCGGCCGCGATAAGATTCGAAAGGAGCGATTAGCGGGAGACGAGAAAAAGAAGGATTTGACAGGAGGAAGCGGGCGGAGAAAGTCAATTATTCCTGGCCGATCAACTGGGAAGATCTTGTGTTTGCGACTCTTGATATTGCGGCGTAGCCGGGAACTTACTTCACGGACATGAATGCAGAAATGCACTTCCTTCCGTTCGCCGTTCGAATGATGATCCGCGATTTGCGATATTTCGACCGACATGACTTACACGATGTACAGCGCTCGATAAATATCACATGCATGAATTAATTCGCTACAATTCACTTCCACAAAATGTCCCTATGGCTAATGTAGAAAGTTATAATGTTAAACATTTCAATTTAACAAAAGACATCATGCATGACCTTTATAGAAATTTAATACTACTATTGCCCAATTAATCACTTATTTTGAGTACTAAAAGTATTGTTAATACTAAAAATAATTAAGTGATTAATTGGCTAGTATGAAATTTCTATAAGGAATGATAAAGATAAAAGGCTAAAAATAAAAATGGGTAGGAATATCTTATTCCCACTCAACAATAATGTAATAAGAAATATTATTATTATTATTACCAAGATTTAGTCTCGATTGTATTTGACATTACTTGTTTGTGTTATTTACATGATTTAATAACTATATCTATGATCTTTCTCAATAATAATAATATTTCTTATATAAATACAACTTTCAGTTAAATAAATTACATACTAATCATTACTGCTGGATTTGAAACATAATCACAAACTGAAGCTGAAATAATAATATCACAAATTGATATCAATTTAATAATAATACTAATAAATTATTAATATCAAAAATATTGCAAAAGTTTATTGCGAAAAATATAAATGTAATATGTATAACACACATATATTGTATACGACAGTTACATTATTTGTTGAATAGGAAATTAGAACATTGATGTAATATTACTGTCAATTAGTATTTAATGGGGAGTAATAATTCCGCATCCGCATGTACAGGAAAATCAAGCGTTTGAAATCGTCGATGAATAAAAAAGTGAAACAGGATATTCAATCTCCTGTTGAAGGAGTTTTATAATCTGTACGTTTGCGCTTGCTATACATTTGTGATTACGAGATACAGATATAATCGTAAACGAGAAAAATAACTGATAGTTTCGAGGCCGGGAGCAATAAGATCGCGCACTTTCGCCGTACTTATTAAGTATTAAGAAAATCGGAAACATGAATGAGACAGACAGACAGACAGAAAGAGAGAGAGAGAGAGAGAGAGAGAGAGAGAGAGAGAGAGAGAGAAAACGAGAGAAAAAACAAAGTATACTCTGCGGTTAACATATGTGTGCTGAGTAATTAAAATCACTCGGCTTGATTTTCCTGAAGTTATCGCGTGGCTGTTTATGCTAAGTAATTTGACGATGTGATAATGGATACAAAAAGCTCATTATCGCAATCATAACATTGTGAGTCCGTGAGTGAAATTAAAGATCACTACGGTAAATGGAAGACAATTTTAGATTTTTAACGAAAACTTTGATATCCTGGATATAGGAAAGAAAAATAATTTTGAAGATTGCGTGCGACGCCAACCCTGAAGAATGCTCTAAGCTTCAACGTTCACACGATCACCGTTATGCCTCCGATAATCCATTGGAAGTCGGTAACAGTATCTGAAAAGTCGGTATATAATCTACCGTAGTATGAAAGGCCTCACAATTGCGAGTTCTCAAGAACGCATTTAGGCTTTGATCTCAGTTTAATGAATTTATAAAATTTATATATTATAAATTTTGATATATGCTTATTTGAATCAGCAATGTTGTTTTTTATATTTTATGAATTTGTATGCGTATTAATATTTCTTTTTAGTTTTTATACATTTTTTTTAAATTATTTATTAGATAAATAATAGATAAACCATATCTTATATTTTTTGCCTATTAGTACAATCAAACAATTGTGAAAATAATGACAATCTTAATAATATCCGAACATTCTTAACAAAAATATTCTATATCTAATATTATATATCTAATATTTTTTTTAAGAACGTTTCGGATATTATTAAGATTGTCACTATTTTTATAATTATTTGGTTATATTAATAGGCAAAAAATATAAGATATTATCTATTATCTATCTAATAAATAATTTTAAAAAATGTATAAAAACTAAAAAGTTTTAAATAGATAATAAATAAACCATATCATGATGCATATATCGCAAATTATTTATCTATTATCTATCTAAGAAATGATATCAACGTATTGATTTTTTACACTGACATACTTACATTGATTTTATTGTACATATACATATATAAATTTATTACATTCGCTTAATCTATATATACTTACATTATTTAAATTTAAAAACAGAAAATAATAGAGTAAAACAATGTCGTAAAAAATTATGCTGTTTCCCATGGGAAATCCTCGCTGTTAATTAAGAATATAATTTATTTGAAATAAATATGTGATTGAACGTGAAAGTTAATAATACAATTAAGAGAGTTATATACACAAAAAAATATAATTTTTTAAATCATAGTTCGTCTTCTTTGGAGAAGAATAAAAATGTAGAAGAAAAAAAAACATTTCGCACGTCAATTAACGTCAGGAATTTTGGAAACTCCGTATAAACTATTCAACTTTTTCGTGAGTTAAGCAAGATATTAGACTAAGTTATCATGCGGATAGTTCAACGACTAGAAACTTGCACAGAAATTGTTCGCAGGGCGTGGTGGAAGACGAGTGTGATTGGGACGCACGGGTTCCTATCAAGGCCTCTTCGCCGGGTCGCCCTGAGTCAACCCGCCGTATAAAACGCCCCTCTCATTGGCTTCTGGGAGCACTGTTCGTCTTCCCGCTGCGTAAGAATCCATTATTTCCTCAACATGACTCCTGTAGTCGTAAGTATAATATATATCTATTTAATCTTAAATCACGCTCTTGTCAAATCATTTAACACATAATAATAGAATTCTATATGAAATATAATAAAAAATATATAATTAAATTTAATAAAATATTATATATCGGAATATAATTATATATGTAATAAAACGAGATATATTAAATAATAAGACACAAGAATATTTCGTATCTTATTATATCTTTTAGATTCTTAGATATTTCATTTCGTCAAACAAAGACATTCGCTTTTATATTCAATTTTATTTTCATCACATACACAGATTATTTTGTTGGGTATCGTCATCAGTGTCTCCTGCCAAGAATCTCATTACCAATCGCCGCATCAAGCGGCGATTTTAAGCGACGCGCGTTATCTCGCAGGTGATGGCACATTCGGTGCTGCCTACTCTCAAGAAGACGGAGTGGAATTTAAGGAGGAAAGCGACATAGAAGGTAATCGACGTGGATCGTACTCATACATCGACCCAACCGGGCAAAGACGCACTGTGACTTATACAGCGGGAAAGAATGGATTCCAAGTACGTAAAGTGCACATTATACTTCCTACTAACTAAATCTATTTATTAATTTTGACGCTAAATTTATAACATTTTTATCTCTTCGCTAGATTTTTTATAATTAAATTTTGTAATGCTAAATTTGTAATCTATTAACTTTTTTATATATGTAACTTGTTGTATAAAATATTATATATAAATAATATTGTAAAAAAAAAATTAGATCTAAAGTTCAAAAAGAGTTCATTAATTTATTGCAAAATTAATCATACGATAATATGAAGCTCAAGTTCACTCGATTCTATCTCATTAACTTTAATCGAACTCTAAATTAATCTTGAACTTTGTCTCGCAGGCGACCGGAGATCACATTCCTAGCGCACCCCCGCAAGTACCACCGCAGCCGGAGTACGTACCGTTGGCGCAATATAATCCGTCGGATTATCAGCCTCCGAGTTACGCACCACCATCCCCTCGACAATATCCACGACGCTATCAATCGGATTACGAGCCGCAACCTGTTGTTTATCAACCGCGGTCTCAATCGCCATCTCCTCAGCAGTATCCACGGCGCTTTCAACCAGATTATGAGCTACAACCTGTCGTTTATCAACCGCAGCCTCAACCGCAGCCTCAACCGCAGCCTGAACCGCAGCCTCAACCGCAGTATCAGCCGCAGCCGCCACCTCGCTACCATTATCCTTCGGAATTGCAAGGTATACCCTCGTATGCGCCACCGAGGCCACACTATCAATCCCAACTTCGCCCCACATCACAATATAAGGTGATAACGACGCCGGCCTCGGCGTCGGCGGCGTCCCCGAATTTTTACCCGCCGGGAAAACTCAGCTTCAATCGGACCCCCGACGGCTTCTCTTATACGTTCAGCAAAAGTTGAGTAGCAAGTGAGTTTATGTGATATGAGAAGCGATAACGAATCCGAGATGAGATTAATTAATTAATTTAACAAAAGAATTTTAGTTTTGAAATGAAAATGTGATTGAGTGTCAAAAAAATTAATAATCGAGAGAGTTATATAAAAAATATATATTTTTTTTAATTAGTCGTGATCTCGCGTTTTTATTTTTATTTCATGTTCCAAATTAATTTTAAATGTAACTCGATTATAATAATTATTATATTTCTTTTTTTATATAAATTTATTATCGATAACTCTTCAAAACATCGTGAAGTATTTAATTTATATATACTAAAATATATATATTCTCAAAAGACTTCTCTTACAAAGCAAATCTCTACACGATATATATCTCCGTGTATGAAGAATAAAACGTTGAAACTGCAGAATCGAATGATTTCATCGTGCAATGCTCGATGTACCTTACGTAGAGATTTCCTGTACAAATGCGAGTATAATCACGTGTTTTATAGGGTCGACTTACTTTCATCCGGTAACCTTTGCGTTCTCCATAATGTTGCAACTGAGAATCCCACGATACTGAAGGAAATGTGGGATACGCCCGATATATGTATTTATACAAGGAATGTTATATTAAAAATTCATTAATTCTCTACCGTGTTTTTATTTAACTCATAATTATAATTAAACTTATTTGATACAAATATCATAACAGGATAATTTTGACTTTAATATTAAATAAAGATATATATTTTCCTACGTTAATGGATTAAAGATATATTTCCTTCTCTTTTATTTTATAAGCGTCATAAAATAGTGCTTATGTTATTAATATTTTCTAATAAAAATTCTTTTATTAAAATTAATTTAGTCAATACGTATACATAAATTTAAACAGCCATCCATTATAAAATACCGTCGAAATAGCGTTGCGTCGTGTCTTGTTCTATGAAAGGCAGCGAATTACTGACAGAAACGGAAGAAAGGAGGAACAAAGGAACGATTATCTTATTATCCAAGCTCGCGAGTGAAAATGCGAGGCAGGGAGTCGGCAAAGGCGAGGAAATAAAAATGCAACGAAGTCGAGCCGGTTCGCTAGCCATTATTATTGTTGGCTGTAACACGGGCGCGGCACAATCCGGCAAGGCGAACCACCTGCATCCAAGCAGGAACTCGGCAACCTTAAGTAGGCAGAAAGAAATGCAAACGCCACTGATATTCTAGGTCACTCCGACATTGTCGCCAGAGAAAACGCCTTATAACATCATTGTGCGAATTGGCGATATTATCGATTTTACCGTTGTAACGCTAGTCGATCTTTGTCACCGAGCAAATTTTATATGCAAAGAGATTAACATCCATTGATTGACATAATACATTGATTGATGCAATAAATGCACAACGTAGTTCTCTTTTAGTCGCGTTTTATTTATAAAGGTATATTGAGTATACATTTCGTTTCGTATATAATTATGGCAGTAATATACAGACTCTGATTAGCTGCGCGTGACATCAACAGTATAAAAGTAGTCTAAAACAGCTGATGTAGAGGCAGTGTGGCATCGAACGTTCACTCTCCTCGTAACAGAAGGACGAAACGAAAATAAACGCCGTCTTATCTAAGTAACTAACTTATGTCAATGTTTTTTTTTATTTATGCCAGTGTGCCTCCCCAATACATGAATTTCAAATGATGACAGTGTGAATAAATCCCAGAGAAAAGGCACTATGCGTCGTCTATTCTTCCAAATCCTCAACGCACGAGAACGTTACGCATTTTCTTGAACGCGCGTAGCTTCTTCTTTTCATTTCACTTTTTCTCCCCCTTTCTTTCGTATAAAACAAAAAAATCTTCATAAAGAAATCCAAGTTATAATGCCTGTGTACGCACACTCTCACGCTTACATTAAACGGTATATTGAAGCGTGTAATCGATCTGCGTTTTTTTTTTACACTCGCATGGCTGGCTAACTCGAGTATTCCTAATGTTCTCTATCAAACACTATTAACATTAAACATTATCGATTTTGTAGGCAAACATTAATTATTTATCTCCTCAAAATGCAAACAGTGGTTGACTCCAAAGGCATTGATTTAAATTTGATTGCACTTTCATCTCAACATACGCACGATAAGAAGACAGTATAGCGCGTGCAATTCAGAGACGAGCGTCATAAAGTAAAAAACTGGCCTCATGGCAGGTAGGACTATTCACTAATCTCACTACGCTAAAAATATAAGTTCGGCTGAAGACTCGGGACGTACCCATAATTGCTTGTCATGCACATGATAGTCTAAGGTAATCGCTATTGTCGCGGTAATTATACCTCTAGTTATAAATGTTACATTACACAAAATATACGCTCAGCGTTAGGCTCCGACTTTTGATTTTTATATCATCGCAGAGGCACGGTCGTCTCATAAAACGACCATCGAATGGAAAACAACCCGGAAGCGGATTTGTACGTGGGGCAGGAGGCACGGCAGTCTCGCGTTCTTAGCGCATTCTTCTACTGGCTTATCTTAGAGAACTATTCTAAGGAGATGAGAGGAAGCTTTAAGCGCTGTAACAAGCGAATCCTATCGGCTTCTTCTGGAAGATATAGTTTGTTCACAATGCAATTCACATTAAAACGCTTGAGTCTGCCAATATGTTGACGCATATATTCGTTCGTAACGGAAACTGGTACTCGATTATTGTCGCTAATAATTTTCCGTTGCGAATAATGGACACATTCGTATACATACATACTTTTCTTTTTGATAAAACAACGGAATTATTTGCCGATTTACATATACTCCGAGTCTGCATTGCGCGAAATCTAAATAAAATCACAGCAATAGGTACAAACTGAGCATTCCTTGATATCAGCATGTTTCTTCAAATCGATACTTTAAAGAAAGAAAGCAGCATGGATCGATCGATCTATCTTTCTTTTTATAACGATAAAGATAACTTCATATGCAAAAATGCGTAGTTTATACTTATTACGTTTATGGATATAACGCAGAGAAAAATTATAAAATAAACTTTCTTCACACTACATTTCTCCGCGCAAAGAAAGGTATCCATAAATGATGCATAATTAATTGTACAAGAAATTCTTTACTACGTATTCTCAATACGTATTCATAATAACTAAGTTTAAACTTCGAATATCCTTGATTAAGTACATGAACTTAAGATTCCAAGAATCAATAATAAGGAAAATTAATAATAAAAAAATTAATAATAAAAAAGAAAAGGAATAATCATAGTAAAAAATAACAATAAAAAAATTCTTTGCGTTAAAAACCAATTAATAATAAACATTAAGACTTTGAGCATATATGTTTCGGTTTAATCATAATACGGCATATAAAAAATGTGTATTGAAATACTTGTATATACTTGTCACAAAAATTTCGTCGAAATATGAATAAAAAATGAAGAAATTCGGAGCACTTCAAATTAAAGTTTAAAACTTGTTTATAATAAAAACTTTTCGCTTCTAGATATCAATCGCTGAGATTTATGTACAGCAGCGATTCGTATATAAGATGATAATGACTTCGATCCACTGTCTTTGAAAGTTTATAAAGTTCCGTCTGTATAGTACAAATCGTTAGATGACGATAATTTCACATATCTCAACACATGTAAGCGAATAGTCAACGATTGATAAGTATAGTAAAATTACACAAAATAATTCCAATTGACAACTTAATGTGAAGTAATTTCTTACTTAGACTATAACAAAAAGAAATTCAAAAATCCCTTTTATATTTAAAAAAAATGTTATTGTCATATAAAATATAATTGATTAATATATCCTTTAAAATCACAAAACTTTTGTTTCAGATTTCTTTCTTCACAAGAATAATTCAAACTAATTAAATTAGATAAATTATTCTGCATAAAAGTTAATTTTTCAAATTAAATCTGTAAACGTCAGTATAATTCATTCTCATTGATACTAAAATTAAAATTAGAGAATAATATATACGCTATCAAAATAATAAATTCTCTAATTGTATATAACGTTGTAGTTGAAAACATACATATATAAAAAAATATAATAGCATTGAGAACAAACCTGTACATCAGAGAGTATATACTACTACAGACCTATTTTGTAACTTTTCAAGTCTAACTATTTAAATCTAATTTAGATGACAGTATAATATTTTTTATCGTATATCATTAATCGGGTTTTTTATGCATATATTTTATACTATAGTCACTTCCGGGTTTTATTCACGCTATATGAACATAAATAATGATTCAATTACATCCGCGGTTCGCTATATTCTTCAGTAAAGAATTTTAGTGCTGATCTTTAATGAAATTTAAATATTATTACCTTAAACGATCTAGCTGCTTAAATGCTTGTATAATTCTGTGTGAATTTATATACTACGTATGTAATCCTTTATTTTTTGTAATAAGAATTAATTATTTAGATCTTAAGATGCACAGAGTATCAAATTGTTAAATAATTTAACTTGTTAGTAATTTAAATTGTTTATTAATAATTTAAATTACTATTTAAATTGTTAGTTAATTTAATTCGTGATATTACTGCGATAATTTAGTAGAGTTTGCATTTCAAGATCGAAAAATCATTTCGGCGCGCATTTTAAAAGACTACATACGTAGTATATAAATTCACACAAAATTATACAAGAGCCGCAATCCGATTCACGCTCAGACAACGTTTAAAGATCATTTTATCCTTCAAATGCGATAAAGAAAGCCAAAATCGGTTAAATTTTGGATGTTACAAATAATACATTATATATTCTTTTATTAAATCAATTTATTCCAGATATAATTGCGAGCCGATAACATTCGGTTTCAACACAATCATTCTGAAACGCTAATAATGCCTCTAAATTAAATTAGAAAAAAAGAAATTTATTGCAAAAAATATTACCACCGTCAGAATTCGAATCTGGGACCTCTTTCCATGAAGAGAGTCTTATTCATCATTTTATCCTTGTTATTTGTCAAATGTTAAACGAAAACAAATGCTTATGAGCGTTGTCAGTATGAATCGGATCACGGCCAAGCACTTACGATTCAGCTAGATCGTTTAACATTATTTCTATAGGTTGTTTCTCACATATACGATTCTCTAAGATTTAATATTGTATA
Organism: Acromyrmex echinatior; assembly: GCF_024713525.1. Lineage (NCBI taxonomy): Eukaryota > Metazoa > Arthropoda > Insecta > Hymenoptera > Formicidae > Acromyrmex > Acromyrmex echinatior. The sequence continues at coordinate 12,756,695 of NC_141860.1, forward strand.
AATATTAATTATTTACAATTCGGTCATGTGTGTGTTCATATATTGGGTCATCTAAAAAGTATCCGCGGTTTTTTGTCACTAGATGTGTGTTGATGGTCATATATCTAGTGACAAAGTACCGCGGATACTTTTTAGATGACCCAATATAAAAAAATATCTTACATAAAGTACATTCATTAATCAAAAAATATATGTCTAAATAATGCTAAATTTTAAAAGAAATAAGAATAATAAAATAATAATAATTTTGAAATAAGACGATTAAATAATTACTGTACTTATAACATGAATAAAGCTTATATGTTAAGAGTTATATGTTATAGGTTAAAAAGTTACAGAATAGGTCTATTAGTACCTACAAATAGCGAAAAGCTAGCTATGTAGGAACGTATTAAGTCATTTTTAAATACTGACACAATCTAGTTCGTATTTTTATTATAACTTAGTATCGTGTCAGTCCCTCAGCTTCTTTTTTTTCAATAACGTAGATCTTATCTTGTGTCAAGATACACAGTAGTGTATTCTTGAAAATAATTTCTTTATGTAATTTTGCTCTGATGATATGTATTTGCTACAAAATGTGTAAATTGCTACTTCTTTAATAATCTGTCGCGAAATGATTGCTAAAATTTTTATTTTCTTGAGAAATTTAAAAATATCAATAAACCTCCTTGATAATTTTTAATCGTGTAAAGGGATGATCAAACTTAATACGAAAATTACTTACTTTTAAAGACAATAAAAATATATAAAAAATTAATCAATTATATTATCAATATTGATAAAATTATCAACCTAATCCAATATGATAATATTGTTATTTGCTATTAATTATCGTTATAGAACATGCTACTGTGTATCTATTATCGATAAGTTGGTATATATATCATTACAATCACAATATGCATGACGTCCTATACGAAAGTTTCTGGTGGAGCAGAAAACTTGTACTATGGTAAGACACAAATCGACAGTACGTAGTGATAAGGAAAAGAGTAATTCTAGCTGCATAATCCGGAAGGATCGACAAGTCCTCTGGCAATGAGCTCAGCCGTCGCGGGATCTCCACCGCTCTGTTTACCACCCGACGGTTGCCCGTGCTCGCAATGCGAACGTATATGAAACATAAATTCGGCTTTATCCGTAAAGTCAGCGCGACACACTAAGCAAAAATTCCTCTCAGGGGTATAGGATTGCGGTGGTGGTGCAGGTCCTGGAAAATATGGAGCGGCGTGTTGCGGCGGCATTCCATCCAAATGAGATCTGTAGTTGATCAACAAAATCAGTTGTAGACATTACATTAAAACTTAGATATTGATACTGAAAATAAAGATATATTAACCGAGCGTGTTGCGTCCATTCCTCTCTAGTAGCGAATGATCGTCCACACAGTTCACAAGCCCAACTCACTGGCTCCTCTTTCAGTTTATGAATAGTATCTTGACGAGATGACTGTTGCTGTTGAGCTTGCTGTTGTTGGGGCTGCTGCTGCTGCTGTTGTTGATGTTGATCGACTCGTGGTGTTGAAGGCGCTGACAGAGGCGAAACACCGGTTCTATGTCTGAGTTTATTCATATGAATAACCAATTTATCTCGACGAGCAAATGCTTTACCTGCAACAGGCATCAAGTTTTTTTATTGAATTGCTTTTTTTTAGAATAGATTTGTGGTTTAAAATAATTAATAAAATGTATCCAATAATTATAATTTTCGTACTTACCGCACACTTCACAGGAATACGGCTTCTCTCCAGTATGTATACGCATGTGTATGACAAGTTTATCCTTACGAGCAAGTCCCTTACCGCAAACAGTGCAGGCAAATGCTTTCGTTGTTGGCTCGCCAGTGTTAGTCGCCTTTGAGACAGATCCCGGACGAACACTCGCGCTATTTGTCGTCATTGTTCGTAATGGTTGATTTACCGTCGGTACTCTACTTCCAAATTGTTGGTCTGCTCCAGGAAATGCCGGCATCATGCTAGGGCGCATTGCAGCAGAGTAATCCGAAGACCTGCAAAGTAGAAACTAATGACTGTTATGCTACAATAATTTCTGGAAACGATTAAAAGTATAATTATGTGAAATCCAACATGAAAAGCTTTAAAATGTAATAACATAAGATTTTAAGATGTTAGAAGGGCATTTTTATAGAAAGCGCTTTGCAAAGTAATCCTTTTTATATCTAATATTTCTCTTCTATTCTACAACATTTATGAAGGTAAATCGTTAAATCTTCGTACAGAAATAACATATATTTGAAGAAGAAATATATATTTAAAGAATATAAAAATTTTAAAAAGGTCAAAATGCTTTTTACATACCATGTTCCGATAGAACGGAGCACCCTTACTCCATCATCGTAACCGAGCCCATCGTCTGGTAAGGTGAACGTGGGATTCGGTGGCTGCGAGGCTGCGTGTGGCCCGGCTCCAGTTAGCCTCGCCTGAGCAGCTTGCTGAGCCATGTGCTGCTGCAATGCCACGTGTGCCGCAGTGTGCGTTTCCACGTAATTTGCATGCTGCTGCTGTTGCCCACCGTTTGACATCTTGTCCTTATCTGTACTCTAAATTCAAATTATTGCTTGATTACACGTCATGCAATAATTAATCCTTATTTAACATTTTGATGTCATCCATATTTGAATGACACGTAAAATTCGTAAAGATCACTCTATTAATTCTAATCGGTATTCGCCGAAATCACGGGTCTAGTGTATTTTAAATTAATATAGCTTTAACTATATATATATATATATATATATATATATATATATAATTTTTTATATCATAATTTTATATAATTCTTTATACATAGTTATATATATATATATATATATAATTATGTATAAAGAATTATATAAAATTATGAAATTTTTAAAATTATATCGTAGTTGAAAAAATGTCCAGGAGTCTACTGATTCCGCGAATACCGATTAGGATTAATTTTACCAATTGTAAGTATTTAAGAAATTAACCCGTAATAAAAACAAATTTTTTGTAACATTACAGGAACTTATCCTTCAGACAAAAATTTATTAGTTTTAGAATAAGTTTTAAAATTTTCTACTATACATATAAAAAAATTGCCACACTTAAACAAGCATAAATATAATCAATAGGAAATGATAATCGAAACTGAATCTTTAGTGCTCAAATAATTTATTTAAGCACTAAAGATCCAGCTTCGACCGTCCTGAGCTTTATTTCCTGTTAACAGCACAAATATACATAAGTCTCTCTTAATTTAGTCATAATCCGTTGACTGATGATAATAACAGTGCTCCGAAATTACGTTAGCTTGTGTCATTATAATATATTACTATATATTATATTATACACTTCTTATTTTAAAATATGTATTTGATATTATCAATGATATTTCGTCATGTTTCAATTTTTTTCCAAAACGATCAACAAGTAAGAATTTTTGCAACTCCTTCCAGACGGCAGCGTATGCTAATGCTTCGTCAAGGAGATCAATATATATGAAACAAGGTAAAAATTACAAAAGTGAAAGTTACTAAAGTCACCTAAAATATTTATAATTTCATTAACCAATATCTATTGAATTTGCTCACTCTTATAATTTTCATCTTGTTTCAAGATACACAATCGATTTCAAGGTCCCTCAGAGGAAAGGACAATGAGAAAATTATTACGCGCGGAAGTCTAGATCCACAACCTTGCTTTAAGAGGCTGTAAGCCGTAAAGCCATAAGAAATTTATCAATTACAATCGAATATCAGAAAAATAATCCACTGTGATTGGTCAATTTCCTACAGTTTTACTTCTTACGGCTTACGGCTTCTTATGCCTGTTCTACAATAAGATCGTAAGTCGTAAGCTCTATAAAAAATTGAAACCAATTACAACTGAATATGAAAAAAATAATTGACCATGATTAGTTAATTTTTTGCAATTTACGGCTTAACGAAGTTGTGGCTCTAGTTTCAGAGAAGAGACTCTAGAGAATGCTCTAAATAATCGTCATCGTAATTAATGAAATTGAAATTCATTTGTGCCCAATCCTTTTCTCACTGGCACTAGATTATCAATCATTATAAAAAGATAAGAATAATTTCTGAATTTCGAAATGCACTAGAAAAAAAAAGAAATCTGAAAAATATATATATAAGAATGTGCAATGATCGAAAAGCAAAGAACGTTTTCCCGGAAGAAAGAAACAGGGAGAAAGAAGCTGTCGTACGAGTCGATCGTCTTAACGAAAGAAATGGGCGCCCGTCTTTTTGGACGCGCTTACCACACACTACGAAGACCAAGTCTCGTTCCAAGGAAGACCGTTGGGCTTCGAAATCAAAGGACCGGGAAAACACTTTCGATCGAAGAGAGGTGGCTTTTCGAAATAGATCATGTGCGATCCAGATTTTTTTAATCACAGCACCGATCGCGTGCGGTGGAGGAGGAACAATGACGACGAGAATCTGATGTACATTTTCAGAGGGGTTGAGGTCTTACACTCGGATCACTCCGGACGCGCCGGAGTAACGATAACTGGCACGCTTCGGCGAGACGGTTCACTCGATATACAAACGTATAACACTCGCATGCGTATCCGCGCGAGCTATGCATGCGAAGAGCTTACGCGCTTTTTGTGCTTGTCGCGACGCGTTCGAAGGAATATCGCGGTTCACGAAGTGATCAGAGAGAGAGAGAGTCACGACGCCGGAGAGCCACCGCAGCCGCCGCCGATTCCCGGCGCGGGAGGATGCAAGGACAAAGAGGCGAAAAAAAAGCAGCCGACAGCGCGCGGAGGGGATAAGCGCGAGACGGCCGGGGAGACGTCTCGCCGTCGGACTCGGAGAGAAGAAGAGAGGAAAGAAAGACGGAACCGCAGGTGAAGGGGGAGAAAGAAAAAAAGAAAAAAAAAAGAGAGGATTCGACGGAGGTAGAGAGAAAGAGAGGGAACAACGTGTGCGTGTGTGAAGATGACGGGGTGGGAGCGGGAAGAGGGAAAGAACGGCGAGAAAGAAGTAAGGCAAGAGCCGGTGACACACACGGACGGAGCAACGCGTGATACAAACGATGCCGTTCGGAGGTTCCCCGCGGAATGCACCGCGACCGGCGCATAGCCTGAGGGTGCGACGAAGAGGAGGTGAACGCGCGCGCGGTACGCCGATACAACGAAGCGACACGATCGGGAAGCGACAGAAAGAGAGAGAGAGAGAGAGAGACAGGCAAACGGAGGCCCGCTGGCCGGCGCGGCGGTCCGATCGGCAGGGAGGAACGGAAGGTGTGTGTTTATATGTGTATGCACACGGAGCGTTGATTCGTGTGTATCACTCTCGGCGGCATGTACCTACTACGAGAAGGATCGCACGAGAGAGGACGGGAGGCTGAGAGTTGTAACGGAGACCGATAGAGCAGATACCTATACGAGAGAAAGAGAGAGAGAGAAGGAGAAAAAAATGCGGCCGGGGAAAGAAAAACTTCAAGGGAGAAGGGGACCGCCGGCGCGCTGGAGGATAACCGCGACGCGTTACGATATACCCCGGCGAATATCCCCGGAATGCGATACGGTCGATGAGAGAAATCAAACCGGAGAAAGTGAGATGCGAAATAACGAAGAATGACGAAGCGGCTGCTCGCAGTGCGCGATCAAGGGTGGTCGCGTGGGGGGTGTCAACGTTGTACGCGATCTCGTTTGGATGGCTCGCTTTTGTCTCTTCTCTCTCATCGTCAGCACATATAATATATATGCACCGGCTTATTCTTATTCTTCCTTCTTTCTTCTTCTTTTTCTTGTATGATAATAGCACTAGTCTTCTCTTACAGAATGTCTCTAATGTCAAGTAGCCAATGTCAAGTATATGTATCGGCGATATTCTTCGTACATGAAATATCGGTGCAAACTATCGGTGAACAATACCGGATGCACGAGGAGCATCGCCGTTGTGTGCCATGCAACAGCGGCGGTGAGCGGCGACGGCGGCGCTTCGCGACCGGTGCGTCGGCCCGCTGACCTTGACACTGACATTGAGAGAGTAAGAGAGAGAGGGCGAGACCCTACGAGGAGAGGGAGAGAAAGAGGGGCGACAGAACTTACGCGCGCACGCGTGTACACACGGGAGCGATTCATGGGAGAGACGCCAGGGACGACGAGGACGTCGTCTCGCGACCCTTTTCACCGCCCGCGCCGCGCCGCGCCGCGCTGCGCCGCCGATATTCCGGAACGCCGACGACGAGAGAGAAAGAGAATCACCCACGTAACGAGGCTGCGTCGATCTTGTCGGGGTATCCCGGGTTTCGAAACAGGTTTCTCGAACGTGCGCGTTGCGGGCCTGGCAACTCACGTTGCACCTGTGCCCAGGATTGCCGGATCGGCAGGGGAGAGCAGAGCGGGTGAGTTGAAAGAAGGATCGAGGGAGAGAGCGTAAGACCGAAAAGAAAAGAAAGTAAAAAGAAAGAGAGGAGAGAAGAGAAGCAAGGGAATGGAGAAGAGATGGGATTTATGCGGTGTTCTATGATTAAGTCCTTTTCGAGCATGACGCATGAATGAATGAACATATGTAAAGCATGTATATCTAGAAGAAAAAAATTAAGTGATAAAGGATGAAACAGTAACGTGGCTCGTAGCACACAAAGATAAATTAATGAATTATACAAGATAGAAGAGTGATAACATTAGAAATCGCAAAAAAGAGGTGAAGAAAGATAAAATAGAAAGAAACGCTTGGGAAAAGCTGCAGTAAAATTAAGAAGAAAATAGGAGTATTACGAGGACGACAAAGGAGCACGACAGGTGGAAGAGAAATAAGTTGTAGATAGGAGAAGAACGGGAAGGACAGTCGAAACGGCGAATGAAGGAGTATATTTGCGATGATCATATTTTCTTAGAGAAAGCAAAAGACGAACCAAACAAGTCTCACATCTCGTTTTCCATTCGATCTCTTCTTAATAAAAGGAAATTGCGCGTTATTGTCATTGAAAAAGCATTTTCTTTTAAGTGCCAAAGCACAAGACTAAAATAAAAATTTTAATTCCATTAAATCTATATATAAATGTTTCGTATTAAAGTATATTTAGTAATATTTGTACATAATACAGCATATTTGTCGAATCGAAGGAGAGATCACTAATAAAATCGAATGTTACTAATAAAATATCAATTTTCAAGTTCATATTCAACGTTGAGCATAACTGCAGTAGCACATAATATCGCCCTTATAAATAAAACCAAATTTGTCAGTTGATTCCACAAGAATTTCCCATTAAAATAATAATGATGATAAAAGAAAGGACAAAATTGAAAATTATTTTGAAGAAGATAAAATTAAAGGACAGCTATCTAAATAAAGGACTGTCCCTTACAATAAAGGACGTCATCATAAATATACGAGTACTACTACGACTTTCGCTTTCTGTGCGCGCGACGCGCGTCTCGCGGTCGCAACGCACCGATCAATAGACGTCGCGACGTCGGTCGTCTCACGCACACGCACACACACACACCTATACATCCTCTCTCTTTCTCTCTTGCCTCTCTCTCTCTCCTTTCCTCCTCCTATTTATCCCTCCTCACTTTCCGTCGGCGTCTCGGTTGCGTACGCGAGGGTGGAATTATTGAGATCGCGCGCCGCGCCGCCGGGTGCAGCAGACACGGAAAGGGGAGTCAACGGGAACCCGAGCAGCTACCGATCAGCGATGCCCCTGCGCGCGCTTCCTCTTTCCCCGTCGCCTCTTCACAACCCACCACTCGACAGGACCTCTGCTCCTGTCTGACCGACCAGAAGTACGGAAAAAGAAAAAAGATATGCAGCGATACTCCTCGTATTCATTGATAACAGCCATTGATAAGAGTTGACTTAAATTTAGTTTCACATAATCAGTCACTTGTTGCAACATTTTTTTAGAAGATACTGAAGATAAATTACTAATGCTCGTTCCCATCAATACGGATTAATTTCAATCTCGGTTCAATCTTATTCTTTGTCTTTTTCTAATTCTTAAAACTAGAAAGGGATGAAGAATAAATTAAATCAAGATTAAAGTTAGTTTGCACTAAGAGAAAATTATTTGGCATTTGTAACTGTAATACGTTACATATTATGTAATATAACTGTAATTTGTTGCTAGAACTATACATATGGTTATTATTCCTAATATTATAGCAGTAATAATAATCATAATATTGTAGTAATATGTAATTACAAATTATAATTACAAATACCAAAAAATTTTCTTCCAATGTATATTGGTAGAAATCAATTGATCATTATAAAGAAATCATTATAAGGAAGAGGAAAGAGAGAAAAAGAATACTGGGGCGTTGTATAAAAAGTTTTAAGGTGACTATGCGATCAATAATAGGAGATAATTGATACAGTTTTTATGATTTTTTACCCGTAACTAACTAATAAATGAAATATATTGCAAGAAAATTTTTCAATAGCCATGGTTAAACAATACAAAAATTATTTTTATAATTTAATAGTGTGATTACCTTTGTTTATTAATAGAAAACGTGAAGTGACGATACTTGTAATAATTGACTCCACGTGCTAGTTATTACAGTTATTGGAATCAGTTGTTACAGATCCAAATTAAAAAAAAAAATGTGCAAAACTTTATTAATAATTTTTAGATAATATGCAATTACTATAGATATGTGTAATTCTATTATTTAAATATTTAATAAGAAATGTTAACGCGATACGAAATCTTACGTAAGATCACAATATCAATTGCTACTGTTGCATTGAGGTTATGTCGAGATTATGGACGAATTTTTTAATTCATCGATTGATCAATCACATTATACGCAAATGTAGTTTTTACAGAACAAAATTACATTTGCGCACAATGCGATCAATCGGTGAATTAAAAAACTCGCCCAAACTTATGACGACGAGAAGCAGAAACTGCTGTAACAACAAATCCCGTAATAACTAATGCCGGCTTGCTATATTTTAATTCTTGTTTAAACAAAAATATATTTCAAGACATAAATATAACTTGTAAAGTAAATAAGTATAAAGTTATTACTTGTAAAGTAAAAATTCTAAAGAAATAGTTGGAATTATGATATAATGAACACAGTCATAAATATAACATTTAATATATTATTGATTTATTTTTGGCTATCAAAAGCTGAAAATATTGTCTATCTCTGAAAAACTGTTATTCCGTCTGAAATAAACTCACTACAACTGCAATATTTTTGCAGAAATACTATACTTCTTATGAAATATTATCGTGTAATTTTGCAATAATATTAAATGTAGCAACATGCCCTATGTATCAACTATCCCCGGTCTCCCCTACTAATAGTCAGTAATACTGACAGTGCATCAATATTTTTAGTATTTTTATAATTTTATACGATCATTATTGATAATATATTTCGCGTTTAGCTTTTAACTACGTTATTGTACTGTAACATACTGTGATATGGATCCTAATAAAGCAATACTGATGCACTGATGCTCGAAAATAAAAATTCAGATCATCATTAGTATTCTACATCAATTCATCAATTTAATTGCACACAGTTAGTTATAATGTTATCAGTATTTGTTAATACTGATAGTATTATTGATCGTGTAAAGTCATCTTAAGTGACTTAGTCATCTTAAAACACTTGAATACGAATTTGCATCAACAAAATTTCCAACTTGTGGATATTTGAGAAAATTAGTTTTGTTTAGCAAACAATTTTGAATGAATAACACGTCTTGTTTTTCGAAAATTTAATATTAATCAATTAATTGGTATCGTTTTACTGATTTTGCTGTGTTTGCAGTCACCTGTATATTCAATAACATGGACATTAAATTTCTCGCAGTATTATAAATGTCATCATATTATTGGATATTGTACAGATTAAAAATACATAACACAAAATTTAAACAATCAAAATCAGAATATACGTGATCTTGTTATAAGTTGTAGCATTGTAATAATATATTTACTATAAAAGTTTCACAAAAATAATATGTAATTTAATACAATCTTTATATATAGAAAAAATTTTACTTACTTGATTATTAAGCGTAACAATGTTTTTCAAGGATTCTGCATAATTTTTTAATATTGTCTCTGTGGATATGCAGCTAAGACGAAATTCGTAGAACATATCTAATTTGTAGATGCATCTCTGACAGATATTTTTGGGTAGTCCATCCTCTTTCCCTATCTGTGACAAAATGATCTCGTTTTATTAAAATTATAACTGGCATAATCTGATTTTATAATTTTTTACAATAATCATTTCACTTCGAGCTGTGATTGTTTTTTCTTTCACAAGGTTATAGAGCTATGATTATTTTTCTTTCACATAAGGTTATAAATGAGACAAAAGAAAATAGAAAATAGATAATGATCAAGAAAATATATCAATATATTCAATAATAATTTAATCAATTGTTTTTAACACAACAAAGTGAGTAGGTCGATTATATCTTAAGCCAGATATAGGAAAATATATAAAACTAATAAAACTAAAAAAACCTGTATTCATTTCTACCACAACATAATGTAATTTTAGTTTAATATATTCTTTTTCTAATTCTTAGAACTAGAAAAAAACAAAAAATAAATCCAGTGGAAATTAGAATTAATCTATTGGTAGAAATGGACATTAAGTAATAAATCGAAAATCGATTACTCATAGTCAAGAATTTTTTAGTGAAAGAAATACATTTACAACAATTCATGATCATGAATGGTCAATCACAGTCAAATTTACTACTTAAATCATTACCTACATTCTTTTACATGATCCTTAACAAAAAGTAAAGTTATCAATTATTTCAATACTGTACCATTGGAGAATAAAGCAATTCTCTCTGAAACTTTTAATAGCAAATCTCTCAAGATAAGTGAGAAATCTCACCATCAAAGATTGAAAATTGAACCACTCTTTTTTACAACTAGCTCAATTTTATCTCTCTTCAGAGTTACTTCGAAGAACTTAGAGAACAGCTATTCATAAATCATATCATGTAGATAATTTTGCATATATTGCATATGGAATTAATGATTTTTTAATCACTTTTTTAATCACTTTTCAATATTCTTAGTACAAAATCTTTTTTTTTTCTTAACAAAATACGAATCTTTAAACAATTCAATTCGCAATTTTATTTTTTACAGAGACACCTCCACGTGTATATTTTTACACGTGCAAACAATTCTTAAAAAATTCCAAACTTAAGACCAAAGTTAAAACTTTTTTTTTCTTAAAAAATACAAAAGTTAAAACTTGTATCTAGAGTTCACGTGTCGAACGGAAAATTTTGGGCAACCTCCCCCCCTTCCCCTCCGCCTTCCCCTCAATCGACACGACCGGCAACAATGCGGTCCTGGATCGGAGCAAATCTCGTTTTTACTTACCACGATGGGCACGCAGGAACGTATTTTAAATAGCAATTGCCGTTGTTCGCTCTCCTTGTCGAATATCTGCAGCTGATGATTGCTTTTGAGCGAGCACAGCCGGCAAAGTTCGGCGAAACCGAGATCCTCGTTCATTGCCATTGTCGTCTCGCGCGATGCGGAATGCAAGAGAGACACGCACGCACGATACACGCACAAACGGACAATTACCGAGAGATTAGGTTATGTACCGCGCTGGCCGCACGAATTTGCCGCGTATCAGAACAATGGAATGCGAAAATAGGATGCGAGAATGTATGGATTCAAATTACCGCGAGCACCAGTCTTCGTAGAAATGATCTTCAGGAAAAGCTATGGAAACAGATCAAGTCGAACGTGGTCAATTCTGCTTCACTTTTGGTGCATTCGGAGAGACGCTATTAACACTATTTTATCATTCTATCTTCGTTGTTTGTTAAACATAAAACAAAAATAGAATGACATAAATAGCGTTAATAGCGTCTCTCCGAAAGTACCTTTTGTCGCTACTGTAACTGCAGACAGTGTAGACACAATGTTGTGTGTTGTTAGGGGAGCCCATGATCCAAGTAGCAAGGGTGTGTTCTTGCGCATGTTTAATTGCTGCAGCCAATCACAGCTTGATCTTTTAGTCCGCCATTTTTAGGATTTTGTTCAATATGCCTGGGCTGCGTTCAGAAATATCACCCGGATGTCTCCGTGTATTAACTTATCCTTGTTTAACGGTGAGTAAATAACAAGAATAAAATGATACATGGAGGCACTCAAATGATATTCCAAACGCAGCCTTGTAGCGGGATTCTCTAAACGTTTTATCGATGATTGTCGCTATTGTTAACTAGCGATAGCCAATAGCAGGATTATCTTGAAAGAAAGCGCGGCACTCATTAGCTATCGCTAGTTAATTGTTGATTGTAACAATTGTCGATAAAACGTTTAGAGAATTCTGCAACTACATTGAACTATATATACACTGGAATGGGTATCAAGGAAAATTCGTGGCAACAATTGATTTAGAACACTAGAAACGTAGGTATTCGCATTCACCATTTTTATTCCTTTTCCCATTCCTTGCTCTGTCCCCATTTCATCACTGAGCTGTGATGGGTTATGGTCATTACAGGTTACGATTTGTATTTGCTGCTTGAAATTTTGTAACTCTTTTCATTCCATTTTTGCGTTCAAAATCAGTTGAATATTTATCGTAATATTAATAATCGCGTTCGCGAGATACAGATTACTAAAGCCATCTATTGGAAAAATAATGGATTTCTTTTTACTACACCAAATATTTCAGGTTTTTTATATCCTTTTTTTCGTCTCTTAGTTTTATGTAAATTTTCGAAGTGCAGAAATACATAAATACGAAGCTACAAGGTTTCCAACAGCTTAGAAGCTATAACCTATAATAATCGTAACCATAATCGACCATAACCTTCTCAACTCAGCGGCGGAGTGGGAACAAAATAAGGAATGGGGAAGGGAGTAAAAATGACGTATATGCGAATACTTACGTTTATAGTGCTTTAATTGATCAGCCGCCATTTTAGTTAGGACAATATTTGAGCGAATCAGAAGCGTTCACGCGCGCCCTGCGATCGATATATCGATCGATGTACTATCGATGTATGGAAAATCTATATGGACATAAATGATATTAGGTGTTGGAATTAATTCGTAGCGTTTTACAAGTGATGGGAAGTACTTTCATTAATGTATTTTTTAATGCTCATGTGAAATAAATAACATTCTTTCATTAAAAACGCTACGAATTAATTCCAACACTTAATATGTAAACAAAAATAATGTCACTTCAATTTTATTAGTACATTCAATAAAATAATATTAATAATACTTTTTATATTGTTAATACATGTGCAGGAATTGATACATTTAATATAAAAATTCTCTCCTATGAAATAAAATATCATTTTTACTTCTTTGCCCACACCCAGGCATACAGCACTTTATGTTAATGCTTTGTACATTTTGCAGTCACACGATTTTATAATCTTTCAAAGTAATCTTTCAAATATAATTCCACATACGATGATTTTGCTGACATGTGGATGTCACTAAAGGACACTAAACGCATGAGCATCTGAAAGCTTCTGATTCGCTTTTATATTGATCAAATTAAAATGGCGCTGATCAATTGGTGCTACGATTTTCTATGTTACACAGCCTATTCGAATGTATATATAGTTCAATTGCGCAACTAATATGACAAAGGTTTGTTTGCGTCGTATGCTCCAACATGCTCCAATATGCTCCTATCATAGCTCCTACTCACTCCAATGCATTCATTAGAGTGAGTAAAAATGGCAGGATCATGTTGGAACATGTTGGAGGATGCGACTCGAACAAACTTTCAGTTTCACGCATAATAAATAATCAATATTCTATTCGTAATTACTTATTAGATCTGTTGTTTTGCTGAACTTTTTAAACGGTTCATATTTTCTATTTTCTCTCCAAGATAGAGAGAACCGTGCAAGAACTTTATTGCTTTTCATGAACAACTCAAACTAGCTGCTTCAGTGACAAAAGGATCACGTGATCAAAATTGACGCTTGGTATTCGTCAATTTTGGCCACGTGATCCATTTTGTAGCTGAAAAAGACGATTGGAACGGCTCGTGAAAATGTACCTTTAGACTAACCCACTTTGGCGGATGTGCAGTAAATTGAAAGTAATAGGGAGATCTGTCAATCAATTAAGTTTTGAACTCATTTATAGAAATTCACATGACTCATTCTCATTGCAAATGAGCTTAATTTTTAATTGTGTTCCAATAGCTGTGTCGAAAATCTTCTTTTTAGTTAGGTTGGTAGCGCTGATTGCGTTCGAAAACGTTACCCGTGTGCCCCGTCTATCATCTTATCCTTGTTTAACATTGGTGAACAACAAGGACGAACTAATACACGGAGGTACTCAGATAATATTGTATTTTCAAACGCAGCCGTTGTGGGTGCCATTACATGAAGCGCGGAAATGCGGAAGCGCGGAAATGTGAAAACGCGGAAGACAAAATTAACTAAAGTTTATTAGATTTCCGCATGTTCTGTTTCACCTGTTTTGATCTCCTATTAATATTACATGCAGCACAATTTGAACGGAAAAACGGTACGGGCAATTAGAAATTATTAATTTTTAACGGTATTTATTGATTAAAATGCTTGTATTCAATACATATAAGCTGAAAAGATAATATAAATTGCAATGAATTAAATTGAATACAATTTTTTAAAATAAATACAAAAGTGTATTTGTCATTATATCGTCCCGTTTTTCCACGGAAATTGTGCTCCATATAATATTAGATCAAAACAGGTTGAACAGTTGTTATATCATTAATTTAGAATTAATTTTCATATACAAAAAGTACTCTTTTTCCAAACAGTTCTGAAAAGAATTCTTTTTATTGCATTTGAAAATGAAATCAGAATTCATGACATATGACTGAATTCTTTTTATTATCTTGCGGTATCAAGCTCGAATCGTGAACAGTGTTTTACGATGTCCACAGAATATAATATCTAATTATATAACAATACATTATTAAAATAATAATTAAAAATTGGAATAATTAAGTTTAAGGAAAATATTAAAAATGTAAAGAAGTGTCAAGTATTCGTCATTTGTAATTACGATTATTATAAATTATTATAAATTCTATATAAGAATTTAACATATTTTAGGGTATTATAATCAAAATCATCAAAATTAATTGTAACAAATTAGATATTATTATTATTTCCTTATTAATAACATGCATTATTCACAAGCTTGTCAAAAAAGCTCTGTGATTAATATATCTAAAATTTAATTAATCATGGATAGCGTAATCGAGATTCTCAGAAATTAAAAAATATACCTATATTGAATCCAAACGATAAACTCTATCTTATTATATACACAAAATGACAAAATAATGGGAAAAGAACACCTCAATATAAATATCAATTAGTAAACCGACTTGTGGGTATTAGCAAGTGTTGCTTTCTCCATCAGTATGTATCAATGAAGTACGATCTTAAAATTAAACGATACATGAATAATGAGAATGATAGATCCTTAATTCTGATGATATATTTATAATGTATGTGTGTGGAAATTGTAATTAAAACAGAGTCTATCAGTCGTGAAATTTTTTTTCCATTCTCGCACTAGGACATTCAATTCATCTCTTCTTTAATATAAACAGCTGACAGTAAGTGCATAGTGCAGGAAAGAAGAGATGTAAATAAAACAGTAAAATATATTATTAACTATAATATTTCATTAAATCTATATAATATTGAGATCCACGAGTCAAATACAAACGCAAATAACGAGAATATACAAAGTACGTATTGTGCTAATTAGTTGTTCCATTAAAAACCTCGTTGCGTTTCTTGTCGACACTGGAGTTCCAATTGTATACGAAATTAAAATAAAACATTAAATAAAATACTAAAATTTATTTGCTTCGAAGGTTGATTATATCTTGCACTGAGATCCATGAACCAAATGCTAACGCTAATAACGAGAATGTAACTAGCACAGAGTTTTTCCATAACCGCCAGTTGAAAGTACCCAAATGGCTTTCCCAGCACGAAATCGTTTCGACGACAGCTGGGATACTGATGCCGAGGATAGAAAAGAATATTGCACCGACTAGAGAAATGAATGGATCCAAATCAGGCACCAACAGCGCGAAAACCACTGTAAAAAAAATCAATCACAATAATGTATCACAAACGTATTAATCATCCGTTTTCCGATTGAATTAAAGCTTACATTTATAATAAACGTAAGAAAATCTATAGTTTACGTCACGTACACTATAGATTTTCAGTACTAGCAATAAATTTTGGAAACACAGCCATAATTATATTAGGTGTTGGAATTAATTCGTAGCGTTTTACAAGTGATGGGAAGTACTTTCATTAATGTATTTTTTAATACTCATGTGAAATAAATAACATTCTTTCATTAAAAAACGCTACGAATTAATTCCAACACCTAATAAAAAAAAAACATGTTATTAATTAATATTCTGATTATATTTTACATAAATATCGAATAAATAAACGAGTAACATAATTTTCATAGTATTTAGATATTCATGACTCTATTTATGTGCTTACTACTTATATAATTATTCGATGCATCAGAATTCATTGAACATAAAGTAACATTACATCGATGTTATAATTTCCTACTGAACAACGTAACTGTTGTTATGTATAATACGTGTCACATTACATTTATTGTTGAGCAGCAAATTATAATATTGGTGTACTGTTACATTTAGAGGGTTAGTATTTAGTTAGTATTTAGAGGGAAACTTTTAATAAGCGAAAAAATCTATCGTAACAATGAGAGATTGAATCGAACACACACGGCCCAAAGTGGGCCAAATCTATTGCATCGAAGGAAAGAACTGATCCGAGCCGAATAAAGCAGACGATTCCCTTCTTTCTCGGTATACTTGGTGATAAAAAGACACGTCACGCGTAGTAAGTGGGTGACACCGATCATTCAATCGGCCTACCGATTGGGTCTGCGACTCGACCTCCTCTCTGTCGAGAATGCGTGATTCATCGCGGTTTCTCCATCTCGCAATCGCTAGAATGTCGTGGCAAAAACGCAACAGGAAAAGGTTACGGGAAAGCGGTATTAACTTTTGGCCTTTGAAAAACACGTTGTCTCTTTAAGTATATCTGATAACTATCTAACCATTTTGCTAGACTCGTTATTCCTAATCGCAATCCTAATAGATTAGTATCTCGTATCTCTGATCTCACGTAATATAAATTTCTCGATAAAGGTATCCATACTTGGAGCTTAGATTTAGGACCAGCTTAAGTACAATCTTAAGATATCATGAATCAATCAGAGATATTAACATCTTAAGATATTACTTAAGGCAGTCTTGAAATAAGGACAAACTATAAATAAAACCGCTCAAAAATATGAAAAATATTTGTCCACGATATTAGTTATATCACATTTCAATTTGAAATTCTATAACGTTCTTTATGTTTCTCACAAAGAGTTAAGATTCTAATAAAAAAGAAAAGAAAAGAGGGCAAAATTTATGGCATAAGAAAGAAAATTCTATAAAATAAATCTGGAATAAAAATGTATAATTAATAATTCTTTTCAAAAATCATATGTCCTTTCTCTAGAGATTCATTTATGGATTCGAAAAAAGGCACGAACCAAATGATATAGACAATTTGTAAATTTATGAATCATCTGCTTATACAATTGCTTTCTTGTGTCGAAACTATTTTCTGCTATCCTTTCCAATCAGGTAAGAAATCATTACGTCTAACGACCGGTTTTTCGTGTTTACTAACACTCGCTTCATATAGCCGAAATATTTTAAATTCATATTCTTAAAATTGTATTAGGATTTTTCGTTTGATTTACATTTTAATCATTTGTTTATAACTTAGATTGAATTTCTATTTATAATTAAGCTGTTCAGATTTAACTACAGTAACAGCTTCTCGTTCGAATAATTTAATATTTTACCTGTTAGCATAACAATGCATATTCTCATCACCGTTTCTCCCAAGGCCAGGAACTTATGGTTAAACAAGTGCTTTATGGAATTCCACATGATCTCGAGGGGCACGAAGAGCTGCAGACCGTAAGTAAAGAGAACAGCTAAAGCAATGAGGGCCTTCACCACTTGGGCCGGACTAAAACATTATTACTCATCAGTTTACAACGCATGTATCAAAATAACATTAAATATTTAGCAAAAAGAGATATCTGCTCACATTTCATTCGTTGGCAGACTCAACGTGATGCTGGGTTGTACATCTTCGCCGAAGGCGAGGAAACCGAACACTCCCATCATAGCGTATAGACTCACGACTATCGTCATCGTGATGTTAAGTACGCTAGGACATCCGAGGAAATGATGTGGATATTTCATGTTGTTCGCCACGGGCATCACCTGCGATTACAATGGTACCTGGAAGCGCTCGAGAATGCGAAAGACGCAAGAGAGACCGTGCGATTATTTTTTAAATCATTCGCTTACAAAAGTAACAGTTGCCTTCCTGCATCGAATTAGTTCTATTCTCAGCTGTTATCTTTTCGATCAAATAAAAAACCACCTACTCCTGCGACGACCAGTTACTCGCGTTTAATGTCCCCTTCTGGATTTCCGACCTTATAAAGAAAGGCTAAGGTACCACGATTTAATTCGCGCTTAATAACACTATGGTAACTGATAATGGGAACTTACAACGCCGATACCTTCGATGGCGAATATCACAGTCGCGAAGAAACGGGGCAGCTGATCCACCGAGGCGAACAGCTTGTTGTTGCTGAACGATTGCAGGTTGCTGCTGCTGAAGATGTAGTAGAGCGTGATCGAAAAGCCAGTTATCATGAAGATGTTCGCCAATGCTGAGAATGGCACCATATATTTTAAATCGCGCACCTGACCGAGCAGCACCAATGCCGGGATCAATGAGTAAATGAACAATTCAATATCTAAGTTCTTGTCGGTGTTAAAATTCACGATCTGAAAAGAAAACGAGACGCACAGCTGTGACATATGGAAGATAGGTTTGATCTTCGTGATTTTTGGAAAAGTGATGTCATTTTTTTTAATATTTTCTCGCGCAAGTGAAAATCTTCAACTTGTTAAAATTATATAGGTAATATACATTTACACCTAGATTTCCATTTAAATCTTTAAGATCTTTAAAAAATCTTTTAGAGACGGCGATGTATGTATAAGGAGAACGAACAACAAGAGAGCACTCGGTCACATTCAAGAGGATAAGAATCATTCCTTCCAAATGCATTGCCTTGACAAAATTTGATACCTTTCTATATCGTATTATTTAAATAATTAAACATTTAATATTTTTTAATTTTTGAAATTCCAAATTTGTGTAAGAATCAGAATTATCTCTATTTCTATTCTATCATTTAGATTCAATTAAATTCGATTGTATTTTAATATATATAACTTGAGTTATAATTTAAATAATTTAAAGAATAACAATTGTATAAATCACAGAGCGTCAATCAATTAATGTACATATAAAATAGATAATAATTTTAAAATGTATATGTGATACATAATCAATAATTACGTACAAATAGCGAAAAAACTTTATAGTACTATAAATGATAAGAATTATTATATACGAACAGAAACTGTAATTTAAGATATCCAACAAACTATACAATAATTATCAATTATTATTATTGCATTATCAATTTTTTGTTATTGCTTTACACTAATTGAATTAAGTTATCTGCTGATTAAAGAATGCAATAATCATCGTGTATAAAAAAATATTTATTCGATATCGTGAAATCACAACAATTACGAAGCATCAGACAGTTTATCAAATCTTGAATCGTGTACTTTGTATTTATATCACTTACAGAAATCGAATACTGACCAATTTATTACTGAAAAAGAATAAGTAAATAATTATTTATTTTTTAAAGTATTAAAAATACTGAATAGTGCTTTTAATACTTATTTTTAATATTTACTTGAAATAAATAAATGATTAATTACAGTATTAGATTTCTGTAAGGGATGCACTTATAAAGTTTCTTTGAGCTTTAATTTGAATGTCAATTCTCTCCCTTATAAAACGACGATCTAATCAACGTTAACATATCTCAAACAATTTCGCTAACGTATGCCTAATATTTAGATGGCAGAATAGGCAGATGATAAGAAAGGATCAACATGATAAGGATCAATATGATAAGTGATATAATCATTATGTAAAACAATTTTATACTCATTAGACTCACATTAAGTTATTTAAAATTATAAAAGTGTTAAACTTAGGAACTAGTCGTAACAGAATGAGGCAAAAATGTATTAAGTAAGTTCCGCTAGTCGTGCTAAGCATTCCTTAGCATGCATAAACGATTTTACAGTCATAAATTATGTAAGATGCATACCTGCTGAAGGGATCGAGAAACAAATACGACATAAACACATGAGCCACCCACATATGTCGCGCACAGCGCCGTATTCACGAATATCTTGCTAATGTTGGCCCAAGGCCTGAGCAGTTTCGGTCCACAAAGAAAGGCTGCGTACGCCGTTTCGGCGTACGTCATTTGCGGCGTCTTAGTACGTCGGCAGAGTATATGAGACGTACGCACCAGTATATGGACGCAATGGGCGCAAATAAAGCCAATTATAATCGTACCAATGCCGCCAAATAGTAACCCGCCGTTCTTTATCGCGTGTGGCATGGCCAGGATTCCCGTCCCTAGAGAAGATTTCAGAAGATGTGCCAAGGAGCCCAAATCTCTGAAACGCACGGCAGAACATGAAGCTATGATATCGATACTTCGTTTCTTTGCTGCAAAATGTATTAGGTGTTGGAATTAATTCGTAGCGTTTTACAAGTGATGGGAAGTACTTTCATTAATGTATTTTTTAATGCTCATGTGAAATAAATAACATTCTTTCATTAAAAAACGCTACGAATTAATTCCAACACCTAATATGTATCTATTATTATGGTTGTACATATATTATGCTTATGCGTATCGTCGCGTTGATAAAAAAAGTTGACAAAAAATTATTATAGCATTAAAAATGCAGAGTATTTAAATTTTAAAAACTTCCACAGTTTCTTTTAAATTGTATTATAGATATAGGAAAGAAAGTGAAGTTGTGCATATAATGCACTATTCTAATTAACATTATTCCAATTCAGAATTTACGAAATGATCTACTAAAATTGCTAATTATGAGATGTGTTACTTTACTATCACGCGGCGATACGTTAATGTATGTATTAAGGATGTTGTAATACCTAATATTTTTTTGACAGAATATGAAAAATACATGTCAACTTAAGGGCTGACAAAAATTCTAGAATTTTAACGAAACCTACGAGGTTGCATGTTGTTTATCACGATGCTCAAATGGATCGTACAGTTCATCCTTTTCTTTATACTCGCCGATATTCGGAGCAATTTTCGTGCTAAAAAGAAAAAAATAAACTATTATACAAAGCATTAAATTTTATTACAAGATAATAAAAGAATGCAATAGCATATGCATATGGAATTAAGGGGACATTAAAAATGATATATTCGTGAATGAAAGGGATGCTATTTTTTTCCTGATATTTTTTATATATTTATATTTTGTTTAATGATTAATATTATTTCAAATAATATATTTCAAATAATATTAATCATTAATATATTAAGAATTAATGTTTTTAATAATAGTTCTACAGCTGCATTATACTTCTCTCTATGTATAAATGTGTTAATGTTTAACAATGCACAGGGGTGTATCTAATATTACACCCCATGTATTTTCATGTAAAATGTAAAGAAAAAACTTTAGTTGTGTAAGTATTTGTGAAATTTTATATTGATTTTTAAGAAGATAGATATAAAAAAAGTTACAAAATTTAAGCGTAAGAAGTGACGAAATAAGATTCTAATATTATAATAACAATAAATAAGGAAAAGTACACTGGCAATGAGAGTCAAGCGCAATAATTGGAGCGCAACAAAATTATCAGTGATTTATTAATCGATAAATAACAAACATTCAGGCATCATTCCGAGCCAATGAATACATTACTTATACATATTATAAAATTTAGTTTAAATTAAGCCTTTGCACTTCTGTAAAGAGTTTGCAGAGAAAATTAAAAAGTAATATTTTTTGATAAAATATATATATTATTTATAATATTGAATAATGATATTGAAAATTTATATAAAAGCAATTCTTGTCTCATTGAAAATTAAGTGTTGTTTACTGTGAATTCTGTATGTATCACAATATATCAAATCTTAACTAAAATACACTCTACTAAATATTGTATTCTACTTGTATGTACATAATTTTGGATAAAACACTTTTAGAATTATAAGATTCTTAAGCAAAAATTTTTGTAGTACCATTTGTCACGTGACCTATCAAGTGATAACAACGTTAACAAGAACTAAATCAATTTCGATTAAGAGTTATAAGGAAAAACGTCAAGTTTATGCAATGTGCTTCCTATCTCCATATGAAACACGATACAATCACATTCCATGATGATTAATCTTGATCCAATGATTAGTTTTGCAGACACTGCGTATACAGAAGCCGCGTTATCTACATGCGATTGACACGTTTATTGTTGAATGACTGTGATCATTAAGAAAGCTTTTGTCAATCATGCACGTATTTAATTACATTGTTCAATAAAAAAAAATACCAAAACAAAATTTCCATAGTTTTTTGATTGATGAATACGAATCCGACTTCCAAAGTGTTCCATCACGTTATCATTTTGAGAAATTTATATTTAAAGTTGCAAAAAGTATTATTTTTGTATTTTGTCATATATTGTATGTACTATAACTATGATATGTGACGTGCTAGAGAAGTTTTATTGCAATCAAAATTAAACATATTGTTAGATCTCTTAAGATCCTTAAGACAGTTTTTTAGTATCGACTACATATAATAAGATATTCATATGTTAAATGTGCGAAAAAATAAAATCAATTATTGATGATTTACAAAATATATAAAAATAGCAAAATATATAAAATTACAAATTTCTCAAAATTGTGATGTGACGGAGTAATTTGGAAAATGTGTATTCATATTTGTAACATTTAAAAAAATAATTGTTCTGGTGTACGAAAAAAGTCATTTTTTTTTATCGAACAGTGTTATTTGTATTCTATAAGATTTGATGTAAATATCAGCAAGATCTTTTGCAATGCGATTAGTGAATTACATTTTAATCAATATTTTTATATATTTTGTCATTTGGTTTATGCAAACAATAGAGCATCGAGTAGTAATTGGCGGAAATACCTGCTACTGAATTCTGTCATGGGATTGTCCGACAGTTCTTTCTCTGCTCGACCCATGGCGATCCTATGAAAATAACAATATATCATATGAGATTTATTGAGAGAAAAAAAGGAGGTATACGAAGGGGGGAGGGAGAGAGAAAGAGAGAAAGAGAGAGAGAGAGAGAGAAAGAGAGAGAGGTACAAAAAATATTCTTAAATATATATTACAATTCACTTTTATAGATATTTTGTCAATAATAATTTTGTCCAAAATAAATGATTACATTATATATTAATTTGTTATAAAATCAAATAAATTAATTTATTAAGTTCCAATTTCGTTTCTATTAGCTGCGTCTTATAATTTTCATTAATAATACATTAATGATACGTTGAAAAATCAATAAATTTCTAATTAACAATAAGAAAAGTTACCGACGCATAGAGTGAGATAAGCGTTATCATATGCCAACGGTTTGGAAACGGAAGGCTTCCTCGTTACCGTATCATATTGTAAATATGAAACGATTAGCTAAACTGTTAAACAAACATTGATTGACCGCAATTTTTTATACTAAATAACAATCCATGTAGCTTTGAAAAGGAAAATATCCTGTGATAGCAATTTCTTTTATATATTTAATTAACGATATTATCGCAATGACATTATATCGGCCAAGTTCCTTGCACTCGATTTGTCCGCGCATCGTATCGCGAAAAAAAGTTTAAACCGATAAAGCTGTAATCTATATTATTAATATTCTTTGATAAAAGAAAATTAAAAATCAAGAAAATTAAAAACCAAGTCACGTTTCGGATTAATATCGACTGGGAGAATTAATTACTCTTTTTTGTTCCTAATAGTTGTATGAATTAGTACTAACAAATTCTTGAATTACAGAAATTTGCGTATTTCTTTAAAATTATTTTTTGATAAGAGATTGACGTGCCACAATGAAATTTCAGATATATATATATTATATAATTTTTAATTTGCTACTTAAAATTAAAATAATTAAGTAAGTGAGAAATTAATAAAAAGATCGAATATCAATTCTCTTTAATCATATGCAAGAATATGATAAGGCAATAATAAAAATCTGTGAAAAGTTGGTTCAAAGTTTAGTAAATCGTGGCATTTAGTTCAAGGCTCAATTATTGTCGATAATCAATTTTATCGGTTTTAATTTATCGAGACATGGAGTATTAATAAAAGAGAGTTAAGATTGAAAGAGAGAAAAATTTGAAAAACGCAGTGACAAAAAGAGATGTGAGTTTTTTTAAAGATTTATTAACAAAAGTGGCTAGTTGCATAAAAAAAAGTGATTTGCAATTACATAAAAAAGAAATACAGTTCTAACATGTATATACACAATACATATCTGACAAATGGATATCGTATAATGCTTTACCTTGATCAATTTTTTAAAAAATTCCTCCGAAGTTTATTCGCCAATAAAAATCAAGCGTGCTGTTTCAACGATGATGAAAATTCTTCATAGATTACGATGGACAACTCGAGATTCACGTGGGAAATTAATGGAAAGTAAAAAGAGTTGTGCAAGGAATCCTTTGCATTCAAGATTGCAATCAGTCGACAGCGATCAATTCTTAGAGTATATCCACACAACTTGCATAGCCGCATAAATTATCCAATCATATTTTACGTGCGTTTTATAAGAGAAATGCGATTGGATAATTTTCTTTATGCATACGTTTATGCATTTATGCAAGTTGTGTGAATATACTTTTAGGGCTATTACGTATAAAGTTACATAAGCCGTATAACCATAGCATAAGACCGTTGAATCAATAAACATTCAGCATAAAGACATGTTGATAAGATTCTCATTGATTTAGGGCCTTATGTTATGATTATGCAGCTTATGTAACTTTGCGTGTGATGGCCCTTAATCTACTTTCGCAATTTTAATTAAAAACGGCAAGAAAATGACTATATTACACGAACGAACGCATTCTCTGAATTACTGATTGTACGATGATATCATATCATTTAAGAAATCGAGCATCGTGTGATTCCATCTTAAAATAATCTCATTCAGCAGTAATTAACAGATCTGAATGTATAACTATATGAATCCTCAGGAGATCTTTGATTGTGAATATATGCAACGCATATATGAGGGATTTCAAAGTCGTGAAGAACTCGTGCAATTGAAACGTCTCATAAATATTTCACGAAGAGCAAAGAATAATGTCAAGAGGATACGCAAGGATAATCTGTGATTACAATTTGCGGAGGTGGAAATTAACCTTGAAAAAAAATATTAATTAACGCTATAATAAAAGGTTTAATATTATAATAATATAAAAATATTATTAGACTCAAATAATTAAAAAATAAGACTCAAATAATTAAAAAATTCTAATACAAGGCTACGAGTCGCAAACCGGATGATAGTTGTTAACAATTAAAATTCATCAAAATCTAATACATGTAATTTACAAACGTTTCGATCTTTATCGAGTCATCTTCAGTGTTATACAATATAAATACATAAGTAATTATTCTAAAATATCTTCAATCAACAATTTTTTACAAGTTAATCAATAAATTAATTTTAGCGAAACAAATCGCTACTCAGAAATAATCTTAATAATCTAATAGATAAGCTTTATCAAAGACTGACTCAATACTGGATACAGTATTCAGTTCTTATATTCTTCGCGATTTTGAAAATTTTATTAGAGATATTTACAATTTGTCATCTTTACTGCGAACTACAAGTATTTATTGTAAAATTGTATTCTATGTTGGAAAGAATTGAATATTTAAAGAATATAATTATCATTTTAAATACTCGCTTAATAGACAGTCGTCATAATGCAAATCATTTTTTTATTATAAAACGTACTATTTTTATTTTTTATAGCAAAAAATTGAAAAGTTTAAAAGTTATTTCTTACATCAATTTTATCACGATATTTTGTCACGTCATAATCACTTGAAAAAATTTGGTATTGCCCACAAAGAACTGGAGTCATGATGTAAGAATACAAGATGAAATATTCAGTGGATGTGAAGTAGAAGAGTGAATTTTGGGCAAAATTTGATTGATTGTTTCCCTGCTATCACTATTATGCGCAATGCTACCTTGTATTCTTATATCATGATGTTGACCATGATATAAGAGTATAAAATATTCCATTGCATATAATGGCGGCAAACTAAATCAGCACAACCAATCAAATGCTTGCCCCAAAGTTAATGGAATGCACTTGGTAACAATCACATTCCTTTTAACAATTTCGGACAACATTTTGAATGATCAAAGAACAACCGCCATGTTCCAGACGACTGCGAATCCTTGTGAATGGAATACCTTATATTTATATCACCGGCGCTACCGAGAAAATTGCTTTGTTATT
Organism: Acromyrmex echinatior; assembly: GCF_024713525.1. Taxonomy (NCBI): domain Eukaryota; kingdom Metazoa; phylum Arthropoda; class Insecta; order Hymenoptera; family Formicidae; genus Acromyrmex; species Acromyrmex echinatior. The sequence continues at coordinate 12,783,279 of NC_141860.1, forward strand.
TTCATTTCCTAGCTGATTAATAAATAATAAATATTAGTGTATAATTTTGAATCCATTTAATCTCATCAAATACAAATAAAATATTGAACTGTCAGCAGAGGCATGAATGTTTATAGTAAAAGGTAATAACACTGGCAATGACTCGAAGTGACAAGTGTGTGATTAATTCAGAGTTAGTGTAATAGGCTACCGTTCTAAGATCGTAGATTCAAATCTCATTTTTTTCAAAAATTAATTGTAGTTAGCAAAATAGAAAATAGGTGTGCTGCAATTGTGAACACAAATTAAACTGGAAAGATAAAAAGTAATAACAAAGAATTTTTTTGTTAAAATATAATTATAATCTTTTGATTACATAACAAATTTTTTTATGTAAGAAAATTTTTTGTTACATAAAAATATTTCTTTCAAAGATTTGCGTTTCAAAACTATATATATAAACTATTTATTTAATTCTAATAGAAAAGAATAACTTGTTTCAAAAAATTTCATAGAGAAGTGCTCGTCGAACTTTAAGTCAATGTTTTAACTCAATCTTTCATCAATCACACAACTTAGATTATTATCACTCAAATCTTTCAGTTTAAAATTAAATTCATTCTTCTTTATCCCTACTGTAATATAAACGCGCGCGCGTTTACGTAAATATTTATAAAAAATTAATTGCACATAACTACTGCATGTCGTTCTGTTTCTTAGTAAATAGTTCAGTATTATTATTCATAAATGCTTGTCATAATGTGTACATATAATAGATTTATGTGTGTGTGACATTACTGTGATGTCGAATTTTAGTAAGAGACTCTAATAAATTTAAAATCGATTTTTATCAAAACTCTATAATCAGAAATATTTAATTATTTCAGAAAAATTATTAAACTGTACGGTGTGGAAATATTTAACAATTGGACAAAAATTTGATGTGTTTTATGTATTGTAAAAAATATATGTATATATATATATATACAATAAATTATAAAATCATTATAAAATTATAAATTGATATTCATAGGTAAACATAAGATTTTTATTGTAAAATTATAAAATCAATTTTATAATAAAAATTTTTTATAAATTTTAAATTGCATTTATAAAATAGGTATACACTACGTTTGCAACAATTTTTCTTTATAGAAAAAATAACAAATATAATGCAAAATTTATTAATTAAATCAATGTTCACAAAATTCCAGCAAAAATGTAACAAAACTTTGCTGCTCATAAAGTGAGAAGTAAACAACAAATAAATGGCAAAAACCGAGTAAGAATATAAGCACAGCACAATATAATGGCAAATTAGTAGCAAATATCGAGCAAAATTTGCTGTTAGATAGCTCGATCATTTGACGTGCTTTTTTAAATATCCTTAAACAGAACTCTCTTTTATGAATTTTTATACATAATTAATTCTAAAAATATCATTATGCTTTATGCAGATTACGAATGGTTTAAAAATTCATTCGAGAAAATATATGGAATAAACCTCAGGGTCGAATCTCTCTCTCTCTGCGATCTTTCCAAGTAACACACAGCGCTTATAAAGCGTTAACAAAGCGCTAAAAAAGCGCATATGATCACTTCTTTAACGCTTTGTAAGCGCTGCACTATGCTACTTGGATCGTCAAATATAAAAGTTATAACCGCTTTCACGCGGAGCAATATTTTATTTTACACGCGCACACACACACACACACACACACACACACACACACACACACACACACACAATTCCAATTATAATATAATTTTATATGTTTCCAGGTATATCTCCATTAAATTTAAATTGTTACATTATGAAAATGTTATATTATGTTATTAATTACATACTGCAATTGTTACATTAAAGAATATGTTAATTTATTAAATTTATTATAATAACATTGTTATAAAATTTGAATGTATAAAAAAATATTATTTGTCTTTTTCTTATTTTCTAAAACTTGTGAAATAATAGGCAGAAGATATGAATAACCGTTTAAAAGCATTTAAAGCTATTTAATTCAAGGTTTTTAAAGTAATTTATGTAATTGTGTATTACATTGAGAAAAGTTAAAAGATGTTAAATATACGTGAACTATGTCAACAAAATTTTGTAATTTTTTGTTCGACAAATATTTGCTTAACAGCTCATGAATGCATGTATTTAGATGAATCAATTAATATTTTTAAAAATTTATTTCTGCACACATAAATGAGTCAATAAATAACGTTAATTTACACCACTTTAATTTTTAAAATTTAGGTTACTCATTGACTCATCTAAATATTTGCACAATTATTTTACTACTATTCTTTATATTATTTAACAGCACATAAAATTCATTTTATATATATATATATATATATATATATATAATTATATTTAATTTATTATTATTTAATAATATACAATTACTCGTTACATATAACTATAATCAAATAATGTTAATATTCTACGTCACATTTCGTGACCATGATGGAAAAATTGTAATCATAGTGATAGTTTTTGATAGTTTTCAAAAAATTACTTTCATTTCATGACCTTATAAAATCAAAGTTATCATATTCTAGAGTGCAGAAGTATTTTGTTTTCTCTGTTTGTAGATACACTCTTTGCGTAAATGAGTCAGTTAACACTTTCGTCAACAACCTTCGGGTGACAATTTAAATAACAAAGTTTTATATTTTCATAAATTTTCTCGTACTTACGGTATACGTAACTTGTACTGTTAAAGTCATACTTACTCTTGCGTATTGAGACGTGGACGAACGAAAATTTATTGCTTGATTTAAGAAGAACGTTTATTTCTTTCTCTGACGACGTTGAAGTATACCAGATTCACATTATCACTCGGCTCAGATGAAATATCAATCCTCTTGTTTAACTCAATGTTTTATTTTAGTATTTTGGTTTCAATTCTCGTCTATCTAAAGATCTTTATTTTCTCTCCGTCTCTTTCTGTTTTCCTGCTTTTCATGGAGCACGAAGCGCTCACGTGAGTTCCGATCGAGCGGGAACTCGTAAGTTCTACAGAAGAAGTCGTATTGCCTTTTCTTTCTTAAAGATTATATTTATAATATAACGCGATAACTGACTTATCAGCGGATTATTAAAGTTGTTCAGGTATGATTTACAAGATTATCAGAAAAATCCAAATGAATCGCGCAATCCTGCAGTCAACAAATCAAATAAATTCTGCCATCTGCAAATATACAAAGAGATAATGACGACGATTAAACAGTGATCTGCACTGTGCGTTATCTGTATCCTTATGCTTTACGGATTTCTCGCCAATCTTGGAAATGTGAAAATAATTCGGAAATCGCACGCTTGCACTGCAAGTTGATGATAAATAGATTTCACTAATTGATGTCGATGTGGGAATTCGTGCGTAGCTTCACTATGAAAAATTTCGCGATTTCGAGAATAAATTATTTTTAATAACTCATCTGTGTTGTCCTCGAATTCCACTGGAAATTATTGCCGGCATTTCCGCAATCGTGTAATCAGGGTTTAGTCTCACAGAGATTGACAGATTTATGAGGGTAATCATCCGAGAGATTGACAACTTTTTTTCCGTTTGAGATCGTTGAGTGGTCGATGAACGTAAAACAATGGATAAGTAATCCTCGTCGATTTTGCAAAATGCTGAGTTTTTTTTTTATTTTTCACTGAGAAGTGGGAGGGTGATAAGAATAACGAACCGAAATTAACGTGAAATGGTGACAGACCGCACACGACTGGGCAAGTTTCTTAGCGTTAGCCAGGTATATATATATGTACAGACAGTCAATACATGAGTGACTACCGCGACACGAGCTTCATCGCTCATGCGAGTACATTAGAAAGGGAGGGAGTAGATAGTGACAGCAGGTAATGTACTCGATTCGACATTACTTTGAAGTGTGCACGAGAGTGTGGCGGGAATTAAAGCCAATGGTTTTGCTTGCCAATATTATAGATAAAAAATTGCTCCATATACCGAATGATGGGGGTTTGACAACGCTTGAAGAGCTAATTGTGAGAGGAAAATATTTTTCCATATGTAGATATCTATAATTAATTATTGCAACAATGCTGAAATATTAAAAAATTTAGGTATAAAAACTTTTGACATTCTAACAATGAGCCTAAGCTTACTTATCTATCGCACTTAATTATTTGGATAATTTAACAAAAATATTTGCAGATCTGTATGCAACTAAATTTTATTAGATATGTCAGCAAAATCAAGTACAATTATAGTACAAAGAAGAGAGTGAGGGCGAATAACAGTTTAACTTCTTTATTTTTTTTTATTAATAGAATCATTTATCAAGTGTATGATCCCGACGTCAATCGAAAAAAATCACCTAATTAGGAGTAACAAAGTCGAGAATATTGTGAAGTTGAAAATAAAATCGAACATAGAGTTTGACACGTACAAAATATATATAATAATTATAAAGGTATTTGAAAATATTTATGTGATTTACAAAATAACATTTAAATTCTTTCTGAGATACCTCAATGTTTGCGAGTTTTTGAATAAATAATCAGAATTGACGACAACATTCAAAATTATTGATCGAAGCGCTATTTATCGAGCATATAAACATCGAATTGCTTTCCGCTTTCACGTCTTTCCCTCTACCTAATCCTTGCGATATCGCTTCCGCTTCTCTATCCCATTGCGTTTATCCTCGCTGAAGTGCTGGTGACCGCGTAATTAATTGATTAACGACACGTATATATAAAGTCGAAGGTTCAATAAAAATGGACGCGACGAGCCGCTCGAATCAGATATCGTCGACACCTCCGATTCCTGAAGAATACTACATCAAGTAACCGTTGCCTGTGTTTTGTACCCATAGGGACGTCGGTTATTCGACTGTGCGATCAGCTCGATTCGCGCCTCCACATCACATGCGTTCCCTTTCACCTTATCTTCGTCTCTCTTTGTTCGCAGATCGCGCGCACTCACCGTCTCTCTCTTCGTTCTCTTGCAAAAAGGTCCCTGGCAGGTCTCCCTTCTCTGGACCGCTTCTGCGCCGCCGGTGTAGTTTCTCATTGTAGGTTGTCGCTCTTGTTCCACATCGCGAACAGCGCAACTCTGCAGTGCCGCGCGTTACGTAAACGTCGGCCAAGGGAAATTGAAGGTGCCCCGGAATGTCGCAAGTGCTACATTCCACTCTTTACGGAAATGAAGGGTCCTCGATACCGGTCAGATATCAATCACGTTGATCAGACATTTAGAAGCGAAAAAAACAAGACGAGAACGATCATCGAGATATGTCATCCTTATGATGCCATGCCGGTACGGCAAACTGAAATGATCTCATAATGAGCGGAACATGAGATATTTCTTTGTGCATAAGTCACAATGCGGGAAAATAAATACAGTTGAAGAACATTGTTATAAAGATTTCTCGTGTATTCTATTTGTTCTCGTCCTCTTTCGCTTCGTTGCTCTGGAGAATCTGTCCTTCGTTGCTTACTGATTATCTACATCCTCAAGTGACATCAGACTGCTTTACGTTTTAAGTTATCATAGGAAGCATAATTTTGCGCTAAGAGTCTCTCAAGCAGTTTGACAGACTGTTAATCAACATTCTTCCTCCTTTTCGCTATATTCTCTAACAATTGACCAGGTGCTCTCTATTGTCCCAAAAATCTGTAAAATAATACAAACGCGTATTGCTTTATTTAAAGATTACGACGTATTAAAATTAAATTGCTGTCCCAGATAAACAATAATAATGTTTATATACTTATACTCTTATACTCGATAATCTACATTAATTAAACTATCTTGAAAACTGATTAAATCTTGAAATTAAAATTAGATTCGGAAAAATAAAAAAAATTATGTAAGTATTTGATTTAAACAAATTTTTTAAGTTTAAAACTTGTAAAAATTAATTTTCAACTAGAAAAAATTTGAAGATTAATTTTTTTTCAAGTTTTTAAACTCCAAACTTGCAATAAATTTTCATGTATACAGAATTTATACAGTATAATGTATACGGTATTTTCACCTATATGGAAACGATGATTGTGATAAAGCGTCTAAAGATTTAGCTAGATATAAATCTAAAAATGATTTTGTTTTTATTATCATTAAAATAATTATGTAAGATGCTCAAGCTGGTTGTTAAATTATTGAATTTTTTTCAGCATTATTTATCATGTTGAGAGTCTAATACGAATATAATTATTTTAATAGTTCCAACAAAATTATTTTTTGATTTGTATCTAGCTAGATTTTTAGATACTTCTGCAAAATTGTATTTTTTTTGCGCATTTCTAAGAAAACAATGCACCAAGATCATTAGCCACACGACGAAAATAGTAATGTTCTTTGCGAGCAACGTTCTCGTGGCTCCCATCCACTTAGTCGATGTCTCGATTAGTATGGGTATCAGCAGCATGATCGTTGACATGCCCAAGGCGGAGAACAGGCCCAACAAAGGTACCATTTGGGGCACGGCGATGGCCACCAACGCTATGGGCAAAAAGAAGGACAAGGACGAATTATTTCCTGCTAATTACAATCGACATTCGTAACATTAAATGCTTATAATCGTGATACGCTTACTGGTGATGACTACACCGCCTAATCGAAGCAAGCAATTATAAATTCGAATTTGCAGCGAACTCTTGGTGGCGATTTTCACGTAGATTATAGGCCACAGCACTTTGATCGGTACGTAGTATGTCAAACCGAAAGAAAACAGGACTGACAAGGTAATAGCTATCTTGACTACTTGGGCCAGGCTGCAAAGAGTAACGTACGATAAAATGAATAAAACCATGAATTGCAATTTTGAAATCGATACAAATCTATTATAAAATTTATTGAGCACTGAAAAAAATGTTTGGTTGAAAATGGAAAAACCAGAAAATTCTGATTATATCAATCAGAATTTTTTGCTTTGTCCATGATACTGTTGTAGTATTTTGAAATTCAAATAATAACGATTCCTGGTAGATAATTAATAATCGTTTTTTTTTATCATCATTATAAACGTATAACATTATACTTTTACAATCTTCTGAGCATTAATTTAGATCTCTTTCCTTTATATAATAATCGCGTGTAAGAGAGAGAGAATGTCATTATTGTATAATTGTATCACAAAATTTATTTTCACACTGAAAAACATGTTTGATTGAAAATGAACAAATCAGAAAATGATATAATCAGAATTTTCTGGTTTGTTCATTTTCAATCAAACATTTTTTTCAGTGTGAAAATAAATTTTGTGATACAATAATGACATTCTCTCTCTCTCTCTCTCTCTCTTACACGCGATTATTATATAAAGGAAAGAGATCTAAATTAATGCTCAGAAGATTGTAGAAGTATAATGTTTATAATGATGATAAAAAAACGGTTATTAATTATCTACCAGGAAACGTTGTATTATTATTATTATTATTATTATTATTATTGTATATTATTATTTGAATTTTAAAATACTACAGTAATATCATAAGAACCTATATACGTACATTACAATTTTATTAATTTACATATAATCATCGAACTGTAAAGAAAAAAAATTTCATAACAAATTATAAGATAAGCTACGTCACCGGACACGTGTTAATAGTGATATAGAACGTTGTTCGTTACGTATAGATAAGCGATTTAATAATTCACGCGAAAAACTGTGTGTACTGTGATATTTCAACTGAAATTGACTTCAAACTAATTTTAAATCCGAGTCAGACATGAGTCCTTCATGTTTACGTGATCAAATTGACCCTCACAATTGTACATTGCGTATTTCTTTTCTACGGTCTGCCAGCTCGTTTTGCTTTTGTTAAGTTTAAGTTATTCGAAGGTCTCGTTGCCTTGTAATTCTTACGAGAAATACAGTATATACAAAGTAAATCATAAATATTGAACACGTAAAGAATCATACAATCACGTAAATGTTAAGCACATCCTGTTCTGTGATCACCGACTACGCGATGTCAATTATACAGTCATTTAAAACAGACAGCCGACATATTTACCATTTGTCGCACGTTAATGCACAGTTTAATTGCCTTTGATAACGATTTGTTTGCAATTCCTGGCAAATAACAAATTTTTATTTGCACAAAAAGCTGATGTAATTTCTTCAAATATTTCATTTGTGAATGGCCTATAAAGCTAGCAGTTTTTCTTCTAAATATAATTAATTATAATTGGTGGAAAGAGAAAAGGAAATGAGCTTTTGATAACGATTTCTTTGCAATTTCTGGCAAATAATAAATTTCATTTGCACAAAAAATTGACATTCTTCAAATATTTTGTTTGCAAATGATCTGTAAAGCTAGCAGTTTTTCCACTAAATATAATTAACTGTAATTAATCGAAAGAGAAAGGGAAAGAGAAGGAGAAACATGTCAAAATATACACACACATATATATATATATATATGTATATATTCAACATTAAAGTATTAATTAAATCTGGACTAGTGGTAGTACGAGTGTTTTGCAAGACAGAAAATAATCCACTTACGTCTCCTCCATTGGTAAGTTCTTGATAACGGTGTCGCAAGCATCTGGGTACTTGTTGTAGCCCAGGAAGCCGAAAACTAGGTATATAATAATGTTCAGGAAGGTGCTGGTGATAATTATACGCGGCATATGACTGGGATGCCTCATCGTGTTCTCCAGCGGTAGGTACAGGGTCATATTGTGCAAAGCAAACAGGAAAATTGCGCAATACATGGGCACAGGTAGAGCTTCCGTTAGAACGTCGAGTCTACTGGGATCGGGAATATCGTCCAGGAAGTAGTAAAACGCGGTGCAAACTCCAAGGAACAGGAAGAAAGTGCCGATAATGGAGAACGGCGCTAGATATTTCAGGTTCGGCACGAAGCCCAAGGCGCAGGCAAAGGGAAAGAAGATGACGATATAGACACGCGAGTTCAGCTGAAGGTTCGCGAAAAATTCTATCACCTGAAAATACCGTCAGCATGAAATTACCTAACTCTAATTTGTTGTTTCTAAATCAAAGATATCGAAGATTATATCAAACCGAGTGAGAGCTTTATCGTAAAAAAAATGAAAGTAATCGCAGTTTTTTACAGATATCGATTTCTCGCAATTTTACCTTATCTTCCTGTTTGTTTTGATATCTGCTATTTTTGCAGCAATAAAAAAAAATATGAGACTGACGTAAATAAAATGGAATGTGAGTCAAGTTTTAATAAAATCCTTCAAACAATCTTCGCGATCGATGTTTTCCTTAATTAAAACATGAAGCTATAATTTCCGGATACAAGCCTTTCCATAAGAAGGACTTTCCATAAGAAAAAAAATCAATTGCGGTCTTTTCGTCAAAGAATTGATCGTTAAAATTGAGGTCGGGTTGTTCCGGGTTGTATCCTACGTAAAAGGATTTTTGTACGTAAGACTCGCCAAACGGACGTCACGATGCCGCTTTATCGTTTTGACTTCCGGCATGAGTCTCGCGACGTTGTGTCATACCTGTTGGAACGATGTGGCCACATATAAGATGTATATCACTGCGGTCTGAAAGTGCACGAAGAAAATGAGCACGTTGGTAACTACACCGAATAGCCTGGAGTACTTTCGAATCCTCTCCGGACCTGATTGGAAGGAGAACTGCGCCGTTTCGGCTAAATCCAGCATGGGCACGCGATTACGTCTGCATAATATCTGGGAGCACTGCACCTGCACACCAAAAAGGAGAGAGAGAAAGAGAGAAAAAGAAATTTGCCTGCATTCAGATGCGTTTCGCGCGACGGAATCTTTTCTTTTTCTCTATGTTTAATAGCTTATCTCATCAGCGACGCCGATTCGCAAACAATCGGGTTATCGCGATACTATATAAGGGCAAGAATTGTAAACAAGAGGATATGCCTCTCTCTCTTTAGCGTTTCTCGCTAATTGTTTTTGAAACACTATAACACGATAACATTCGAGATGAAAAAAATCATCGCTTTCCACGTTCTCACATACGAGAATGACGGCCACGTGCATGCACAGCATGCCCATGACGATGCCGCAGACGATAGACATCGCGTAGCCGGTCCTTCTGAAGGCATGCGGTAAGAAGAGTATACCGGTACCAATCGCGCACTTCAGCAGATGCATGTATACGGCAAAATCTCTGCAAAGATTTTATCACAAATAATGTAAGTGTGTCGTGTCAATATATTTGTTTATCAATATCTTGGTACATAACTGAAATTGTAATAAATAAGATAAATTAATAAGATTTAGAATTCTCGATCACTAGATTAAGAATCTCGTTAATCTTTATTAACATAATATTATGTAATTTATTGTATATGATAAATATTTGATGTAATATTATAATTGATGACAATGATATAAAGCCCCAGATACAACGCGAAGGAATAGCGATAATGATAGAAATAACACAATTTATCAGAAACTGTATATTCCAGTGTATCTGATTTCTTAATATGTGTTTTAATCACAGAACTTCGCTATAAGTTCTATGGTTTTAATGTATTATGCCCAATTTCTTTACCTCTAGATCCAAGAGATAATGAAGATATCTCCTGAATAAGGTTATCCGCAACTTATCTGGAAGTGAAGAAATTGAGCATTAGTTATCTTAAAATTTTGATTTATAACTCTTTTTTGATAAACCTAATGAAAAGTTTTAGCAATAAGAGGGAGAACAATATGGCAATGAACGTTTTGAAAATTTTTTAATAATAATTATTTATATACTATATATATTACTTCCATAATTTTTTCTAATGTTGTCACGAATGCAACTTAGACTTTTAACATTTTTATAAATTTTCAAAATATAAACATCAATTCTTGTCTTGAAATAATTGATTGAATAATCAGTATGCTCATGAACAGGAAATATATATAGACCGTCATGTGATCTTAAGTCATTGTTTGAATGATATAAGAAGATTTAAGAGCGTATGTATCTGAGAACAGCTTAATTGTTATAATATAGAATTAGCTGATACCTCTTATCAGCTTACACATTTATCAAAAAATTACACAGACCTACAAAATTGAGGGTGTTAAAAGATATTTAAGAAATACAATAGGAAATTTTTCATGTAATCTTGTACGTTGAATTTGAATTTAATACTGTGGAATTGGCCTAGCACAAGTTTTTAAAATATTTAAGATTAAAGTATCCAGAAATTGCTACTTTGAATTTCAAAAAAGATACAAATTATTAAAAAAATTATACTTTTACCTATTTTTACCCAAATTTATATTTTAATCCTAGTAAAAATTTTCATGTCACAAATTGGTCTGGTCAGATTAGGCGTGGTACGATTGCAATAGTTCATTGAACTTTTATGCGACATAAACCTTGGATACATTCATAACAACAAGCACTCACTAAGCGCTCAATGAGCTCTTTTATCTGATTCCATTAATTAAATCCTAAAACATAGATCAGCGTACAAAATTACGTAGGAAATCACTCCTATTTCTCAAACATCTAAACTTTGCAGGCCTATGTTATATTATAAATTATGTTTTATTATAATTTATTATAATTTTGAGATAAATCCACTTTATATATTGCGCACAATTCATGCAGAAGAAATATAATTAATCACAATTTTAACGCTTTAAATTGTAATATTGTAAGATCTTTTTTAACAGATTTATCACGAATTATTAGTTTAGTTTAACGTACAAAATCATATCCTAATCGACGTTCATTAAAAGTAACATCAACGTTATAATTTTGCACTCAATAATAAATATATCCACAAAAAGAACGAATTTTGCTAAAGTATCTAAAAATTAAACTAAATATATAAATAAAAAAATAATTTTGCTGAACTATTAAAATAATTATGTAGGACCCAAAGTCGCGATCCATTAGTAGGCTGCAAGTAAATTTTTGCTGGGTCGCGAAAAATTTTAGAATTTATTTCCTTGCGACTGAAAATGACTATCAAATCAATGTCAATATTAAGACTATTATTAATATACATAAGAAACAAGTGTACTTTTCATACATCTCATACATCTAAAAAATATATCAACAAAAGTGTATTTAATAAAATAATAAAAAAGAGCACTAAAATTAAGTATAAATAAATTAATTCTCCTCTCCCCGTTTTTCTATCCACTATAGCTAGATAGATTTGCTATTTTAAAAAGTGGATTGTGATTCACAAAACTTGATGTAGGATGTTCAAACTGATAGAATATGAAATTATTTATAATATTACTCATCACACTTGAAATTTCTATGTAATTATTTTGATAGTCCAGCAAAATTATTTTCAGATTTGTATATAATTAAATTTTATTGTTCTTTTCGTGTGATACTAATAACAGTTATACTAATAATGGTTATATTGTTGAATGTAAAATTATAAATGATGGTATGTTACTTTTAGTTGATGTCGATTGAGATATGTCTTGAGAAAGTTCTTAATTGATGGCAATCAGGAGAAAGATACAAAACGTACGAGGTCAGAGGTGCAGATGGACGAGCGGCAAAGGGATCATACTCGTCCTCCTGGATCTGCCGTTCAGCTTGAACATCCTCTGCGTTTCGCCTCATCGGGATGTAGGATCTATCGACATTGTCGATCGAGAACGTAGATACGATAAATCGGAATATCTTAATGCTTAAGAGAAAATGTCTTACTTATCGATACCGCGCGTTGTCTCCGCAAGATTTGCCGCCATTCCTGGATTTCTTTGATAATTCTACAGTCATTCGGATCTCCCGTGAGTCTTCTGCTCGTGGATTCCGTACAACGTTTCCGTCAGACTATGACAACCGATAAACCACCTATTAACCCGCTTGCGTGGCGTTCAATGACGATAATGCCTTTCCGTAAACTCGTTTAACAGAAATGACATTTACGGTAGGAGAACATTCGAGCGCAACTTGATCGTCATAGAAAATGCGACGGTTTCAAAACGCAGCGATTTCAAAACGTGATTAAACCACACACGGGCAATTACGTCGTAACTTTCATTGACATTTACATCCGTAGTACGAAGTCGTCTCGAATTATCGATTTAAATCGCCTGTATCCTGCGAAACTAGAAAGGAAGAAACCGAGATTTTTGAGCCTGCATTTAAAATAAAATGTTAAAGTGCTTTCTTAAATTTAAAGAGACAGGAAAGTTAGATTACTCGAAATCTTTGATAATTTTTTATGACAAATTAAATAGATAAAGTTTTGAATGATATTTATACAATTAACACACAAAAAAAGCAAAAATTATTATTTTATTGACAAATAGTTATATAAATAAACAGAATTTATACAAATAAAAAAACTATTTATATAAATTTTTTTTTCGAGATTATCGTTTTGCAATGATATCTCAGCTTTCATGTAGTTCATGATGAATTTTAACTATGATGAAACTTCTGCAAAATAGAGCAAATAAAAATTATTGCAGATTTTATTAACAAAAGAATTCAATATTTTTATCTTTTTACACTAAAAGTTCAATTCTCAAAATAAAATGGTTGTCCATGATTCATTTTATAGCGGCGAACCTTTTGAAGATTTCTAACTAAAATTTGTCATCATCGGATCGCTAAGATATTATTGCAAAACGATGACCTCGAAAAAGAAACGGAATATATATATATATATATATATATATATATATATATATATATACAGTATGTCCGGAAAACAGGGTTCAACATTTATAGATATGATACTACATACAAAATTGTTTTTATCTCAGAAACGAAAAATTTTCGATCTATATCTATTAAAGGATTTGTTATTCACTACAGTGTATACTATCTACCTTATAAATGTTGAGTCTTTTTCTCGAATATCCTACATATATTTACATATGTGTATGCGTGCGCGCGCATGTGTGTCGTATATTTATACAGTATTTTTATCAATAACAAATATATTTTTTTACTCTATATATTGTATAAATATCATTCCAAATTTCAATTTTGTACATTTATTTAGATTATCATAAAAAATTGTCAAAAATTTCAAGCAATTTATTCCTCTAGTCTCCTTAAAACTTTCAAGTATTAAATATTTTTTAACATAAAAGTTTCTCGACATTATACATTCTCTTTCAAATAATTGCAGTAGTGTGTTCAGGAACTACATATTCTCTTGAAATAGTATGAAATATCTATTACATGTTATTTATTATTATTACTCGTTGTTTAACGTGCATCACATATCCTATTTTTTTACTGCGAAATATAACTATGTACATATAATAACATATAATAACAACTTTAAAGAAGTAATTTTTTTCACGTAGGTTACATAATGTTTCCTTAGTAATCGGTGAACTTGAAATATTTTACCAGCCAAGGAAACGTGTGATATTGGAACTGAATGCATAATTATTACCATTTTCCATTTACATTGTATTCGGGGAGCGTGCTATCAGTATGCCATTGTCATTTTATCTTTATCGTTCATTACAGACAGAACAAGAACAAAATGACGCAATAACGCTGATAGCACACCTCTCGAATGCATAAAAACATTATTACTTACATTGTTGGATAGATACAATATATGATAAAAAAAACTGCGCAGTAATAATATAACAATACTATATTGTTAAAAATTCTACAATTTAGCTTCAAGGCGTAAAGTCGGTACTCAAAAATAACGAAAAGCTTAAAACGGTGAAGTAATTTGTTTTGTAAAATTATTGAAATGCATTTTTAATTAAGGAGTTCTAAACGACAGGACATATTCTTCATCATTTGTGCAATTATTAGGTGTTGGAATTAATTCGTAGTGTTTTACAAGTGATGGGAAGTACTTTCATTAATGTATTTTTTAATGCTCATGTGAAATAAATAACATTCTTTCATTAAAAACGCTACGAATTAATTCCAACACCTAATATATAAATGCAGAAATGAATTGTCTCAATTTCTGTTGATGACTCAATAAAATACGTGAAAATTGGCTCTAAAAAAAGCTTCTTCATCGACATTTCTCTTTACCAGAAGTAGTATTTACTTCAATCAATATTCTTTGATAAGTTAATAGAAATGAGAAGTCTTGACAAGTTTTGTGAAATAGTAAAATGGAAATCTTTCATATTTATCGCAAATTAATTTCCTATGAAAGTGATACAATAATTGAATTGATCTTATGGTAACAGTAGATCACATTTTATAAAATATAAAATAATTCTAAATTAATTATGGAAAAAAATACATTTATTTGTAGTCACACACTCCTTTTAAAACTCATATTTTGATACATGTCTGAAGAGTTTATTATTACAGATTATAGATTAATAAGGAATATTATAAGAACAATAAAATTCAGTTATGTTGTGAATTAGCCCATTATTTAGTAAGATCTTCAATTATTTTTATACTAAAATAATATTATATAAAATCTCTATTACATTTCATCTATTACATCTCATTATATTGAAAGATTTTAGTAATATTCTGATATTTGAATGTTAATTTTATAATAGATAATTTTTGACGTAGCAACAGATAAAATATATTGCAAGTAATTTCTTTTAATATATGTGTGTGTGTGTGTGTGTGTGTGTGTGTGCGCGCGTGCGCGGTATTTACATACGTGTGTGCGGTATTTACATACGGTAATCCGTCAAAGTCAAAGATTTAGGACTATTAAAATTGCATACTAATAATAGATATCTTCAAGTAATTTCATTTTATTAATAGGATCACATTATCGCAGATTCGTTACAGATATTTATTTACATTAGCGCTAATTTATTTAAATAAATCACGATGTCGTCTATGTACAAATATGTCGGTGTATGTATTCGTAAAACAATAATTAATAATTCTATGATGATAAGATATATCTAAACTAGATAAAATATAATACAGCAACAGCGTTATAATAACCATCGGTATCGGGAGGATGCTATACCTTCGCAATCCTTTTACACGCTCTTTCTCGATTACGCTTGTCAATTAAAGATATAAAAATAATAGCCTCCAGTCGGCAGTATGCACGCTGATACGGGCACTAAAATCCACCGGCTGTATGAATAACAATAATATCTGAGCATTTTCGTGGCGTCACGAATCCCATTGTACAAAAAGGAAAAAGACAAGGAAAAAAGCAAAATTCACCTCGATTCCTCTGTTCGTTTCCGCCGCGCATAAAATCATTAGGCGCTAATAAAATAATAAGTAGAGTCCGTCAGTCCTGTGACTTATACCTTAAACTATATGTTAATCACATGTTTCGCGGTTATTTATAACTAGGATCACAGGCTCTGTCTGTGATTACTCAGTGTTCACAATCGTCATTGTTAGTTATAAATAATTAAATTGATTGTTGAAACGAGGAACTGTGTAGTAAATAATGTTCTTTCCGGAGTCGGGGCATTATGAGTTTACGCGCATCGAAACGTAACTCCGGTGTGTGAATTATCACGAATTCGACGAATCTCAACCTCCCTGGTAATAATAAGTGAGAATTAACACATTGCTCACTTTTATCACTCTCAGTTAAAATATACATTGTATGTATGAGCAAAGAACGAATGAACAGAGAAAATTAAATTTATTAAAAAAGAAAACTTGTTTATCACACTCTATCCGCATTCATTGTCCGTTCGTTGTTCATTCCATGTATCAATGTATATTCATTATTGCGTCCAGCGAACGAGTGCACGATAATTAAACATGATATGTTATTTCCGACAAAGTATAAATGGAGAATACTCAACATTCCACGTTTGATAAGAATTTCAGCGTTTGTCTTGTCTTTTAAATTTTTAAACAGTCACGCACATTTCACCCAATTGTAGCACAATACTTTTCATCAACTAAATATCAACTAAATTCAGACATAAATTCGCATTATTATAATATACGCAATAAATAAGAAAGCAATTAATCGCAATGTATCAAATCGAAGGTAGAAATGCTAAATGGAATACGAAATTGCAGCTACGGAATGTGAAATATCGACTGTGCTATTATTCTCTGTTGCGAGCTAATAATACGATCGGATCTTTTCACACACTCAATTGCTAATGATACCTTTTTTACCGAAAGTTTTTCGCTTAGAGATCAAAGAAATTACAAATTCGTGAGAAATATATAAAAATAGCACTGTATATGAGATATAAATATAAATTACATAATTGCAAAGTCACCGAACGTAAACCAAGTAATCGAAAGTTTGATTAACAAACTCATTCTTGACGTTGGTTAGGTAAATCAAATATCGTTTATATTAAAAATAATACCAAACATAACATCAAATAAATATAAACGCTTGCCTTTGCGTCTACTGATATGCGACTCGATAAAATATTCAAAAATATTTCTCAATTGATAAGAATTACATATATGCCTCTTGATAAGTTAGGTATATGTTTACACATAAGAAATTCCAATAAAGATAGAAAAAAACGCATAGTCTTGTTCTTCTTAAAAAATTCAAAAAGAATGTTAAATATATTTTTAGTACATATCTAATTTTTTTTTTACTTTATAAATAAACATGATATACTTGTATGAATTTGAAATGTGACCATATTTAAACATGATATATTTGTATTAATTTGAAATTTGACCTTTCTTATTTTTGTATCATCAATGAAAGTGATAATAACTTTAACTTTTTTTGCACAATTACTATATCAGCTATATCAGTTATGTACATTATAAATCAATGTTCGTGATGCAAGTCAATACATCGTTTTCATTTTTGATTAGATAGCAAAATTGACTGCTAAAAAATCTCCGTCATGTTATAAAGGTATATGAAATATTCTTTAAATGCAACTCGAGGGAAGTACATATGAGCCCTGCGTGGAAATGGTATTGTTATATTTCAGTTTAGAATCATTGAATTTCTGTCTGTTTAGAATCTCCATAAGTCGTGATTCTTAAACAAATAAAAACGAAAAACATTCAATATTAAAAAGGCACAGAATAAGGGTCATTGAGAACGCGAGTGTCGCTCCTCCAGCGTATATTATCTAAACGAATATGTTTCACGTGTCTAGAATTCTGTTATTTATACATGCGCGCACGCGTCGGTGACGCGATGAGAATAAGGCCGCGTAGAAGCAGAGCCAGTGATATGGTGTAAAATAATGGAAAGAAGCAAGAGCAAGTAGTTCACTCTAAGCGACTCGCCATTTTACTAGCTTCGCATTAACGTCGACGATTGGCGCATTTTAATCTTCGCTTGAAATCGGATGACATTCGAGCGAATCGCACTCGGCCAGGGCCTCGCCGCCGCGTCGTAGAGGAAATTCGTCGGTTAGCAGGCTCTCTGGCACTGTAGCCGCCGAGTCGATGCTGTCGAAATAGCGGTGAGGCCACGCGGAGCTCGGGCGAAAGCGCCTGGTGGGCGAACCAATTATGAATTCTACTCGCGTGGAACCGGTAACGGACGATGTCTCTTGATTCAGGGAGTCCGGATAGAGGGACGAGTCACTGTGCCGGAAACTGCTGTTGGTCGAACACCAGGAACTCGGTGATTCGGTGCAGTTCTGGAAGATACGAAATGCGTGTTAGTCAGTTAATTAAATAAAATTTACGCCCTGTTATATTACAAGTGCGAAAATTTTCCTGTCGCTACAGCATCGCTTTAGAGATACATCTTGGAGATACATCTTAAAGAAATGCGACAAAGGGATTAACTTTATATTAATACCCAAGAATTTAGAACAGCCGTCAGTTTTGTTTTATGTCAGTTTTGTAGCGTGAAAATTGACGGGAAAAATTTATATGTTAAATGTAGAAGGGTAATAATTTGTAAAAACACTAGTACTGGCTGTTTTAATATACTGAGGTATCAAGATCTGTTATCCCTCGTATTTATATAACATGTGTATGAGCAAAAGTAAAACTCTCATACAAAGCGACTTTTCTACTTAATAACTTGAATTCAATTATAAATATAAACATTATATAAATATTAAAAAAAATAAGAATCGTAGTAATTAAATAAAGAGAGCGTGTCATGAATTTTATTAGCGAATGCAATATATCGTAAAATGTAATATCGTCTCGCGTGATATTGCTGGACATAAGATGGACAATGAACCATAAGGCCAAGCAGGTAAACGTGTGGTCGATTCATTTTCCCTCAATCGCGGATGTGACTATAATAGACCACGACGACGGCTCTCTCGAGTTTTTATATTGTACTTCGTAAACAAGCAACGCTAGCAAATAAAATCAAATCTCAGCAACTAAAAAGAGCAAATCAATTCAACACACATTTGAAAGAGCAGGGAGGAAAACTCGCTAGCGCTGAATGCTGATGATGATCATAATGATACGTGCTAATAAATGTACTCAATGAAAGTTCTCTCCTCTTTTTCTCCTTCTATGTCATGAGAGTAAAGAGATTTGTTTGAGTAAGTATGTACTGAAATGTATGGGAGTATCAAGGTAAATGAATATGCGACGAATCGAGCGTGTATCGTTGTGTGCGTTTTTATGAAAGATAAATGTGGAATTATCTGAATGTGGCTAGAACATTTCTAGTTTTGTCTAGCGGTCGGTCTTTCAATAAAACTTCGGCAATGGAAGCTCGCGTTTATCGTAATAAATGCGTAAACTTTGATGAAATATTCGGCCGAACATGCAAATTTTGACGGGTTCTCGTAAATAAATCGCAAAAAAGAAGAAAAAGCGAAAAAATCCAATACTGTGCGAATAACCATTTAACCCTTTATGATGCCAATTTGAAATAATATAAAAATATATTTATCGTCTTTTCTAACGTTAGCGTGAAATCATAGAAATCAGCCTTTAAAGTTTTAGAAATTTAACAAGAATGTATTAGTTTCTATTTAATCTATAAATTGTATACAATATAGAATTAGCAGTATCCCCTGAAAGAGAAAAATAATTTCATTCAATAGAGAAGTGAAAATTTTAAAAAATTACAATTTTAAAAATTTAAATTTATGGTAATATAGACTACTAATACGAACGATTAATGGTCTGTCTATTAGTTCTATATAGTACTTAAATAAAACGCGTTAGCATATTGAAACTACGTTATCCATTCCAAAAGTTCAAGAACTCTCATATGATATATTTGCAAAGATAAGCATTCTTACTGATATTCGTAATCTGGGAAATTCGACTACGGGTACGTGCGCATGCCAAAATCCAAGTGAGAGCGTTCAAATCATGGTGTATATTCTACCGGTGTGGGTAAAGGGGGGGGGGGGGAAATGAAAATAGGTTGAAAAGACAGAGGCTACAGCTCACCACATCCAGGAAAAAAGCGTCAAAGCAAATGATAATAAAAGAAGCATAACTTACGAGAAAAAACCGGCGGCACGCGAGAAGGGGCCACTTTCTTTCTTTATTGGACCGCCGTTGGGGACGGGCTCGAACGCACGCTCGCCTGCCCTCCAGATCAGACTGATTTCGGTATGGTGGACGGTTGGGCGGACAATTGGTGGTTTTAAAACAAGAATTAGTCGATTCGCTCGCTCAAGTCTCTGCACGTATTGTTACAGATGTCTTTTTTTTTTTCCCAGGAACATCGATTTATCAGACAAAGATAGTGGCTCAGCGAAAACGGGAGTTCCGTTCCTGCATGATTGTACATCGTTGGTACCGTGTCGAAGTCCGCGGTAGAATAGAGGAAGAATGGAATAGGACAAGGATGTAATGAAGATAGACGTCACGGGAAAAACGGCAGGAAATAACAACATTATGAAAGTCGGTGCATGTGTCTGTATCATCGCAGGAAACCGTACTAGATACAACCTCGATAAATATACGTATTTTCGGTATCACTAGATGATATAGTCACAGTTACGGTTGTTATATAAGGATGTGACGTAACAGTAATAAGACAATAATAGTAGTAATTAAAGTAGCGAAAAGTACAGAGATGAGACAGTTAGCAAGATAATACAGGACTTGTCAAATGAAAATGACGATGGAATGATGCTATTTAGTCCGTCTAGCTAATTTTAATTTAACGAGACCACAGTCAGTGCGAGTTGAGACGAGATACTATTGGGAAATAAAAAGGAATATAGCAGTTTTCTAATCTCGTTATAAAGATTAATAGAATGGACTTCGAAGGGATGTTGAAGGCGATGATTGTCCCTAAGAGAGAGCAACTACAGCCTGTCATCCTGAGAGAGAGAAGGCTTGCCGAAAGCTCTCTACTATACCGGACCATTGGACAACGGTGACTTCAGCCAGCTGCTCCAAAAGAATTGCTTTACAGGTCGTACCTTGCCGTTCTCGGACGCATCGACGGACGTCGCTGCGCGCGCCAGGCTGTGGGAACGGCGTGCAGGAGCGGGCGGTCGTCGAGGGGGAGCGTTTACCGTTCCCGTGTTGGGCGAGGACGTGCCGAGGTTGTTGTTAGACTCCAACGAGTCACGGGCGCGGGACAGCGAGGAGGATTTATTTAGGGAGTCTCGGCTGGAATTGTTACGCGGCAGGGATCGATTGTTCAAAGACGACTCCCGATTTGTTTCCTTGCTGCCGCCGCCGACGCTACTGCTGTTGCTTCCGTTACCGCCACTCCTGGACAGACTTCTATTGCCTAACGAGTCTCGACTGGATTCGCGTGGTTTCGATAACGACTTGCCGCCGCCATGACTGTCGCGACTAGAATCACGCGGTGGTCTCGTTAGCGATTTGAGTGATTCCCTGCTATCGTTCCTGCCGTGACTGGGCGGTCGTGCAGGCGTCGTTGCAGTCACGCTCGTTGTAGGCGTCGTCGTTGTCTTGCCGCTCACATTGCCAAGTAAAGGTATACGACTAGGACGCCGTCGCGGCGACGGTTTAATCTCTACCGGCTGATGATGGTCCCGCGCGGACTCCGTACTGCTGCCAGGCTCAAGACCGCTTTGCTCGCATCTGGGATGCTCCAAATCTGCCTCGGGCTCGGCTTCCGTTGGCGGTCGTTGTTGAAGACGCTCCAATACGCGCACTCGCGCCCGCGTCCCTTCTAATTCGATATTTCGTTCCTCTAACTGAAAGAGGTACGAACCATATTATATTGTATTACAACGAATAATATTATATTGTAATATTATAACGAATATCTCTTTACAGAAGAATGTAATGTATACTACAATAATGTAATACTTTTTTAGAATTCTTTTAAATAAAATTGCTACATGTTACATGTATGTGTATGCAGCGGCTTTTGATTACGACTCACCTGGAAACGCAAATCATCGTTCTCCTCGCGCGCTTTGTCCAGTCGCTCTGAGAGAGTTTCTGTACTTTTCTTGACTTCATCTAGCCTTTTTTGTAGGACCTGCAAACAATAAGTCGTTAAGCAATTAACAGTCATTGATCAAGTTTATTCTTTTCACTTTTAAATACATGTATTAGAATAGAAATGACCGATCTTACCTGATTATGGACGGTAGTAGTAATTAAGTGCCGCTGAAGCTCGAGGGGCGAATGCTCGCGAAGAATGGCCGCAATCTTCCTTGAGTCAACGTCTTTCACGTGAGTCACCCTGGTGGGCGAGACCAGGATGGAATCGAGCGCTCCCAACCTGGCTCGCCTTTCATTTACGTTTGCCTCAACATCAATGTCGACATTTCGCATCTCGTCATTGCATCCGATAACATCCAATAATACATTCTTCTCGATGGTCCTCGTGCGAAAGCGGCTCTTGTGAGCCTTGCTTCCAGGACTACCAGTGACCGACACGAACGCCGAACTGTTGCTCTTAATACTAGTAACATTGGCATTCTTCGGCGAGGAAATTACCGGCGCGATAGGTTGCAGTCTTTGAACACCCGGTGTCAAAATTTCCGAGGCATTCTCGGTCAGTCCAGCCCGCAACCGATCCTCCAGACCAGTCTTCAGTGCCGATAGGGCGGCCAACTCCGTTTGCAGTTCTTGAGCTCGGGCACGACTCGATATCGTCTCTGCCTCGAGCTCGGCCACTTTGTCTAATAGCTGTTCCTTCTCCCGCCTGAGAGCTATCACTTGCGGGTCCCTACTATCCTGTTGCTGTGGATCGACATTCCCATCGTCAACATTACTGTTGCAGCCAATTGTTCTATCAGTATCACCGAGACCAGTGATTTTTCTCACAGCCTCGAGCACATCCGTCGACACTAGTTCCTCTGTCGCCACGCTCTCCAAGCGACCCTGAAGGCACTCGACCTCTTCGCGCAGCCGAATCCCTTTGCGGTGGATCACATCTAGCAGGTTCCAGAGTTCGTCCTCCGCCTCGTCCAATGTATTCGGCCGAGGACTGCTCGCTCGCGGCGCAATCGCCGTCGAGGCGCTGTCCTTCGACGAGGTCTCCGTGCTGAAACCGGAGTCCTGAACCGTCGCACTGCAGTTGTTCTTGGTGCCGCCACTGTGGGAGTTGCTGCGGCTTCTAGGCAGCGACGAAGACGATTCACCTCCACCTCCGCTACCGCTTCCACCGCTGCCGCCGCCGCTGCTACTTTCGCGTGTTACTCGCCGCCTTATCTTGCCAGGCTCCCATTCGCTGATCCTTCGCGAGGACGGGCTCGACAGCGGCAACGGGATGTGCGAGCTCTGGGTGCAGGTAGACGACATCACGGACGCACCCGCGGACGCCGTCGCGGCCATCTTGTGCCGGAGGTTTGGGAACGTCTCGATGACGAGGTCCCGGAACTCGAGCAGGGCACCGACTTCATTCTGCAGTTCCTGCAGGGCCACTAGGGACTTAGCTTGCTCGCTGATGAGGTAGTGAAATGGACCGGGGCGCAAAGGCATGCAGTCCATGCCACCAACGCCGACGCCGCTGCCACCGCTGCCGACGCCGTTACTGGTACTGACGTTCACCACGACACCCTCCGTCGAACCACCGCCACCGCTACTATTGCTGCCGCACTGCTGCAACAACAAGAAGAAATCTATCTTATAATCTGTTATAAAAAAACAGAAAGTACAGAATATAAAGTCTACTCTCTAAATTTTTTTAAGTGGAATCTTACACACTAAAGAGTGAAAATTGAACCAATCTTGAAAAAGAGCGGCTCAATTTTCAATCTTTAAGAGTGAGATTTATTCTAAAAGTTTTAGAGAGAGTACTTTTACAATCTGTAATTCGCAGCTATAATAATGCTATGTGCACCGTACAGAAAGAATCAATCATTAATAATACAGACAATTTACAGATTCAGTATACAGTATTATAACGATACAATATGTATTATATATGTATAAGATACATATATGATAATAAATATATAAATAATATACGGCATATATAAAATTATAAGAAGAATTTTATTTCGCTTAAAGTCTGACCATTTAATGAATGTCAATGGCAAAATATAATCAAAAATACATTATGTACTGTAATAACGTTTAAAAATAATGTTCGCACAAATATTTTGTATAAACATTTTCTTTTTACTGTATCAATTTAAACTCGAATAAATTACCATTTCGTCGATTGTTTTTTCATATAAAAAAATCATACTTTCTTTTTCATATAAAAACCATACTCTCTCAAATAGAAAAATTGTCCCTAGATGTTAGAAATTAATTAACAAAATTGTTCCAATTTTTAATTTAAGTTTAATTTTTGTAGCATTAAATAAATAATAAATAGAAAATTTGTTCATACAAGCTGTTAAAATTTCTAATTCATTTATGAGTTCACTAATGCAAATAATTCAATTGCTGAACTTTCTTTTTATCGCTGAAATCGACAACGACACTTTCTCATCATTTGATCGTTTTCTAGTACTACAAATCGAAATGAAGCCCTATGTGGTTTCTTTCGCTGTCCACTTTCTTGCGCGAAAATAACATATTCGCTAATCCTAAGTGAAGCGCGCTAACTGTTATCTGAATGTGTTAGTAATTCGCGAAGTCTGGCACGTTTTCTTTGGTGCACCGTCAATCTCGCTGCAGTCGCATCATTCCTTTCGGACACACCCGCGCGTGAACGAGTCGTGATAACAGAAATTACGCCGATAATCGGCGTAATTTATCACATTGGAAAGTGCAATTTCTATCTCGTTCCTGAGAGAGACCGAAAGCGTCCTTCCATTATTCCAGGGACGTATCCAATATCTTACGCTCATGGCAAATAGATACCGCAAAAGCTTTCACGATATTTCTCACAAAAACCGATGCCATTCAATATACTTTAAATCGATTCCAAAGCAATCTGAAAATCTTTTGAAATAAATTGAAAAATCAAGCAAAATCAATATTGAGAGTTTCACAGTACTTTTTGTTATATTTTACGTAATATTGTATTTATTAGTATCTTTTGCAATCCTATTGTACAGGATGTTCCCGGATTAAATCATTAAATTTAAAATATGAATTTAAGATCACAAACAAACAAAATTTTTATTGTAGAAGTTTATTGGCTTCGTTTAAGACATACTGACTTCTAAATTCCTGTAAACAATTCTTTAATTTGTGAGATCAAAAACGAACAATTAAATAAAATGAAAAACAAATTAATTTGCGCTCATTTATAACTAATAATAAATAGTTTAGGCTAAGAAAGATTAATTATGCATATCATTTTTATAATATTTTACTCTTCTTATTGGAGTTATTATGATGTTACATAAAGCCGACTTTGCATTTGCGAATGATTGAATCTACGTTTTAAATAGTCTGCAGTTTTATTGTGCGCAGCAAACCTTAATTATCTTTCGGAAAAACACTTTACGATTACTTCAAGATTACTAGATTATTGCAAAGATCCCTGTATGGCGTTCGTATAAACGAACGCATAAGCGGGCAATCAGATATAATGTCTGTTGTATTACGGATTGTAAAACGGATTTAAGAATTTTTTAGAACCTTTTTTATACCGCGATTATCGTCGTTTCCTGTAATCCAGAACCTGATGTATTTCCGGTAATGAGAATCGGGTTATTGGAGCCTAATATCCGTTTATTTCTCTTATACAAAGGAACTGCTTCCATACAGACACCGCGTTTCATTTATATAACAAATACACCGAGAGAGATCGATAATTATCAATTATGCTAACGAGGCGTGTAACGTCATACATGTGGTTCCTATTTTCACTAGTACGTATTACGCTGATGATAACGGCCACATTCAATAGAATGATTATTTTGCAACTATTGGATGTTTTCTTCATTGAGATTAAGATTATTCTTCTAGATCTAAAAGTATATAATCCAACAATTGCAAAATAAATATTCTGCTGAACGTGGCCAATGGGAAATTTATACAACCGAGCACAACCGTCGTAAAACGCAAAACAAATCGATCAGCGATCGGACATCGATTATAAAGGCTCGATTCTCTTCGCTGAAGAGTCCGAATTTAGGTCTAACGGGGCGGCATAATTTTATTCTTCCTAATTATCGATACGCACTTTCACCGGTTCTATATCGGCGAAGGAGAATGCGGTCGTTATGTTAATGGCCAGTAACTACATTAGTTCGAAACACGCGCGCAAATTCGATGCATTTTTTAACGTGCCAATTCGACCTCCAGCCAATATTGACGATTAGAACACACACGTTTTACCTCGTAAAACGGATGCTTACATGCGCGTCCTGTGTTAATCGAAAACGAGATGGGAAAGTAAGCACCGAAACGGATGTGCGTCCTCATAGATAATTAGTTCATAATCGCATTATCCGGGAAATGCTGTTACTTTTCTCCCTACAAGTCGATCTAGAGAAAATCAGGTGATGCATCTCGTTATGTCCGCCTATATTTCTACATAATTATTATATCCGTTAAAGAATAACATTTTTAAATAAAGTATCATCAGTCGCGATGTCAATAATGACAAAAATAAATATCACCGTACAACGTATACATAATACAACAGTATACATATGGTATCTCAAATATATGTGATACGTAATAAATAAAAAAGTATCAGTCGCTTAATTGTTGCCCCGATAAAGTGAATGTTCATGAACGTTGGCATTTAACAATGTATCATCAAGACATAGAGATAATCTGTAAACCGCGTAACACACACATACACACATACAGAGAATTATGATAAACCATACTCACTATCGAATATCAATATCGAGATACTACTTAAGTAAATATTTCAAATAAAATTTAAAGTCCATATATAGACATAATTAATTATTATAGAGTTAAACAATTCAGGAGTAAACATAATAATAATTTTCTAAAATTATTTGGGATTAAAAGAATTAAATTATTTTATGAGATACATTCAAACTGCAGGCGCTATGTTGCGCGATGTTCATTACAAAGAAAGTAAGTGGAAGCCTCCCCGGGGATATGTGGCGGATATACGTTTCACGTCGGTTATTTTACCTTCGTACAATTTGCATACGATATCGAAGATGCCGATACCGAGACTATGATACGCGCTACCGTCTCAGTGCAGTGTACGATGCATGACGCGTCTGATTAGTCAAGCGGCAAGATGGTAGGAAAGTGCGAGAGAAAACGGGGCTTTTGTGTCAAAGTCTTTCTCGAGATATTTCTCCATTCAACGACAAACGAAGACCAAGAGTGGACATGATATTCAATTTTTAACACATCTCAGACGGTTTACAAAGTAAGAACTTATGATGAGATGATCGATGTGGTGAAACGTACATTATCACATGTAGATTTGGAAAAGAAATTTGAGAACGATAAGTGAAAGCCCGCAGAGCTCGCATTCTTATTTTAATTTAATATTGCAAAAACTTTGCACTTTCTCATTTATGAGTCTGTGCTTATAGAATCAGTATATTAAAAGATTCTCGGTGCTAATTACTGACTACCCATTAATGCTCGCGCAAGGAATTTTTTTTATTCGTTACTTGCACAATCGGTTTATCTGTATGGTCACCTCCGTGTGGCATTTAAGCCGTAATGTTGCAACGTGTTACTGAAGACATAATGCGTTCCAAGTGAGGAAACGAATCCCACCTTTGTCCATGAACGGATGATTCACGCCGTACTCGACAGACGGTATCGTATCTCGAAACAGGGTTTGCCACCGACAAGTCTTCAAGTGAATTCATCTTCATGCACTTATTTGAGAAATCAAAAGATCTTTCGTAGTCGTGTATATAAATATTCATATTTTCAAGAATTCTTGCAATTAAATCTGACAAATACATCGATTCAATGGGGACTTCGTCACCCGTATTCGCAACATAAGCAAGTATATTTAAATAAGTTCGATTGCTTTATTCGATGAATCAAAGATTCGACATGAATTATATACTTTCAAATACCTGTCGTTGCACAAGAAGATTGTAACAGTGTATAAATCATTTCAATAACAATCAAACACAGAGTTTGTAATTTCACGACTTATAAATAAAAATTCAACTAATAAATAAAAAATAACATTTTAATTATGATACACATTCTACGCAAAACAATTCACGATTAATGTATGAAATGCATCGAATGAATTCCGTATCTAAATCAGTTCCTGAATTAGAGATTGAATCGCAAAATAAATAGCAAGATCTTTATTTCGTATACAGTAGAATAAACTTTATAATTTTAGACTTTCGAAATATTTACTTTGAAAGTATAATATTTACTTCAAAGTATAAAATATAATATGTATATGTATTAGGTGTTGGAATTAATTCGTAGCGTTTTACAAGTGATGGGAAGTACTTTCATTAATGTATTTTTTAATGCTCATGTGAAATAAATAACATTCTTTCATTAAAAAACGCTACGAATTAATTCCAACACCTAATATATATATAATATAAAATTAAAGTTTGCAAGGAAGGAGAACTCTCTTCCTTTTTTTTTAATTAAGATTTCTTGGACAAAACTTTCCTGTCAAACTGTTGAAAACTTTCTTGTCAAGAAATCTTTTTCTTGTCAAGAAAAAACTTTTATAAGATAAAAAAGAAAGTCTTCATTTCTTGCAAATTTAATTTTACACTTTAAAGTAAATATTTCGAAAATAGTGAAATAAAATAGTAAAGTAAAAATTTTTCAAATTATTGAAGTCTGTTTTAGGGCACAGTATAGGTATGAAATGAAGATATTAAAGTCTTATTATTTATTTTCTTTATTTTTGCAAACTTTAATTTTATATTATATATATACATATACATATAACGGTTAAATATAACAGTCATTGACTGTTTCAGCAAATCAATTCTCTCCTTCGTCTCGAAGGCTGTCCAGGCTCGGCCTCCGTATTTTCCGCGACATTCACCTACACACGTTTTCGCCATTGTTCTTTCTTAAACGTGCCGCTCCTTTTAAACGCTTCTCGTTAGAAGCGGCTACTTCGAGACGAGAACGTCACAACAGCGGATCTTTACACGAGGTCGTGGCACAATGAAATGTACAAACATGAAAGAAGCAACACGACTTCCCCGACGAACATTTTCATTCCTATAAGAAGCCACATTGGTCGAGATGTCGGATCGATTTGTAATGATTTACAAGCGATTCGTAAATGACGAGCATGCTCCCCCCCCCCCCCTCATGATCAGCCCAGACAATCTCTCTCGATAAAGCAAGCATTACAATTTGTTCCGTTCATAATTTTTGTCTAGAATTAATACATGTCATCTCATGTAAGAAAAGAGTACTGCATTATAACAATTATTTTATAACTTCAGTATCTAAATCTAATTCCTCGAAGTATTTAATTATTTCTGGAAAAAATCTTATAGGCAAAAAAGAAAGAGAATAAAAATTAAGAAAATCTACAACAAACAAAGACAAGTTTTTATGCGTATAAGTCAGTGTTATAAATTTAAATAAAAAGTAAATGAATATATAAATACAACATAATATTTTTTCTTTGCGAAAATTAGAATTTATTAATTATATTATATCAATTTGAATTTATCAATTACATCAGAATTAAAAAATGTAATGCTACAAAAAGTCAAGGCATCAAAAGTTGACTTTTTTTGTCATCTATATTACTATATTATTATAGTATATATTATATCTATATTACATCTATTAGATCTATATTACATCTATATTATTTTCAATTAATTGTCACAAAAAATCTTCTATTCAAGAGATATCGATAAATAATGGTGAAATTAATTTGCATATCGTTATTCCCGGTCATGAAGTTAAATGGTAGTGATTAAAGGGATGTTTATGGAATTGTGTGTGTGTGTGTGTGTGTGTTTAAGCCGAATAAAGCAATGTTATCATTAACGCCAATAATTTATTCGACGCGTAAATTCACGTCAATGGAGCAAACTTTTACAAATCAGCACTACGAAAATGAAAGAGAAAAAGAGGGAAGTGCAAAAGGTTCGCCTGCACGCCCGAAGGGTTCGCGTGATTTATGATGCGTCGATGCTAATCTCAAGGCCTCCTCTTTACCCTGAAAAACAATGCTTCCGATAGAGCAGGGGCGGCTCTCCATCGCATTGAATCGACGCTAATTACGAATTTATTTACAATTCCGATCATTTTCCTCAATACATTTACGAAACCTACAATATATTTTTAATTCATAATTATGAGTAAAAATCTTATCGAGCCTATAAGAGAGTTTAGTTATGAACAATTTTGTTAAAAGTCCTACGAGAGAAGAAAGTATATAAGAAGTGTAACACATACCTTTCTCTTTCGTATCATTACATCGGGATAAAAATAGCAGTTTGTTCTGTCTAAATATATGTATATATATTTTAATATATTTATTTTTATATAAAATATTTTTAGATGCAAAAATCTTTAAAGATATTTTTAAGTCAAAATTACTTGATTCCATATATATATAAAATTCGCTCAATTGCTATTTAAAATATTGCTATTCAAATGAGTCATATAATGAGTCATAATCAAGCATCGAGAAATTATCAACAAATTATGAAGAAAAGAAAATGAAAATCTTACTCGTGAGCTCGTGATTCATACGGCTTTGATGCTTACATCGCGGCATTTCTTTCCAGCCTACAGGATAAGACCTCGAGCAGATTCTAGCGGGCACGTCCACGTGCAACGTGATGCCCCCGCATGCAGTAATCATCCGTATAATAATGGCTCGGTCGTTGCACGCGCGTGTCATTCTTATAAGGAGCGAGCTGATGCCTACGCGTTCGCTGCGTATTTTTTTTTCTTTCTCTATTCGTACCTATCGTTCGTGCCTCTATGAGGAAGAGCACAAAACGAGAAGGATTAAAGTGTGATGCAGGCGCTGAAAGAGAGGAGAAGAGAGAGAAAGAGAGGCAGAGAAAATCCCGTCCGCCTCCACGTGTCGGAGCACGTCGTTTGCTCCGCATGTAACTCGCCCGCCTTCGACTACGCTAAGTGAAGATCTTGATGTAAAGGGCCGATGATTCTTAGACGCCCCACGTGTTGATTGCGCCGACGTGCCCTGAGGTCGCAGCGTGCATACGCACCTAAGCATACGCATTGCTACATTTGTATCGTGATATAAATAACTTGACATGTCAAATTGAATTTCACTCGATAAGCGGATGATTAATGATAAGCTTTGTTTTACGCATTTCCTTCACTTTACATTAGATTAAAGAAAATGAAAAATATAGAAACGGAAAATTACTCTTTTTAATAAGAATAATAGTAATAAATTTATGAAAATACTTTCATAAGTTTAATCATATATTGTAATAAATTTATTACTATTATTCTTATTAAAGAAATAGAGAGAACTTCCCGTTTCTATACTTTCATTTTCTTACGCTAAAGGGAAGATATAAAATAAAGTTATACCTTATTCGTGAGTTTGCTCATGCACCACGTTCGAAATAAAATTGTAATGCTGATCACAGCTGTTACTCTTCGTCTTTTTTCCTGTTGGGAAAATATTAATTTTATCGTAAACATCGTGCAAATGCAAACTTACAAATAAAGTATATACGAGTTCGATGTAAACGTCTAATTTGTTACTCAATTAGCTATTAATGCGTCGATTTTTTTCGAATCGATATCATCATGGATATGCTGTAGAGTTCTGAAAAACTTGCATAACTTCTATGTGTCGGCAAACCATATTAAACGAGGAACGTATCATTAAATATTTTTATATAGCAATTGAATGGTTATTCGAAGTTGGTTGTTCAATCATAAAACCGTCTTTAGAATCCGCCGTCTACGTGATCTTTTCAAGATTTTTATTGGCGACTATTAATCTGCCGTAACTGAGACGAAAGTATAATAGAATCGAAAGTTACACAAGCAAACATGGAAGACATCAACACAATTTAAGACAAGATAACTACACCAAAAATATATAAACTAACATTATATTCGCAAAAATTATCTTGCAAATTCAATTCTGGTGCTTATCTCGAGTCATAAAAATTTATTATATTTGAACGGATAATTACGTGACGACGAATATTTAGAAAGAGAGAAAAAAAGATTAATTTTCAGGAATAAAAAGGTATTCTGTAATGATTGAATAATTCAAATAAAATGATAATTAGATCAAATATAAGATAATATAAAAAAGATAATATAAAAATTATTAAAAAGTGTATAAAAAGTGTAATATAAAAAAATTATATAATTGAGTTAATATATTCTGAATAAATCTAAAATAAATTTCGTAAAATATATTTCAAAATTTAAAGCCTTGTGGAGAATTTCTTACGCGATCGAGGTCAGGCCTTCCAGGTGGAAGTCCATGAACACTCTTATTCGTTAAACCACGCAATCATCCCATCCCGTCTGCATCCCAACGTATATGGATGAGACTGTCGTCGTAGATGGTAACTGTCAAAGGTAAAAACTTGAAAAAGTATTCGCAAGTATATCAAGTACGGTAGCCACAGCGACGCGGCGATGTCGTGCCTCAAGGACGCCATTTAACACGGTAAAATACGCATACGGGCATCTACTTAATTTCGGTAGAGGGACAGAGTGAGAGGCAGTTGTGTTCTTCAAACAATGGTGCGCTAAAGCAAGAATGAAGTTGACTTTGAATATCGGCGAGGGCATCGCAAGAGCGTCTCTATAGGTACGTTAATTCCTACACTCTTCGACCATGCTCGGTAAGGCGTGTTTATTCATTTCTTCACGAATATCTCGCGCGAATCGACACGTTAGACTCTCGCGTGAGGAAACACTCGTTACGCTTCAAGTTCACGGCACACTACGGTAACGAACTCACCAGGGAGACTATATCTGTTGGCGGTTGGATATGTGGGCACCAGCACGATGAAGCTGCAGGAGGAAGGCCGGCGTTCGAGAATTCGAGCTGTCAGTTACGCACAATAAGTAATTGTCTTAGCAGAAACTTCTTAAAAATCTTTGAGGTCGCAGCGTGCATACGCACCTAAGCATACGCATTGCTATATTTGTATCGTGATATAAATAACTTGACATGTCAAATTGAATTTTACTCGATAAGCGGATGATTAATGATAAGCTTTGTTTTACGCCTTCACTTTACATTAGATTAAAAAAAATGAAAAATATAGAAACGGAAAATTACTCTTTTTAATAAGAATAATAGTAATAAATTTATGAAAATACTTTCATAAGTTTAATCATATATTGTAATAAATTTATTACTATTATTTCTTTCATTTTCTTACTCTAAAGGGAAGACATAAAATAAAGTTATACTTTATTCGTGAGTTTGAAAATACATTGAAATAGTACTTAAAAATTCGGATCGAAAGTGATTTTAATTCTCTAACGATAAGATTTTTTTCCGAATGCGTCTGATAAGATGATAACATTTATTAGATACATTAAAAACATTCTTGTAAAGAACGTATCGTTAAAATTCCCACATGCTAAAGTTTTGAAGTATTTATAGCTAAAGATTTAGCTAGATACAGACATGAAAATAATTTTATTGGAATCATCAAAATAATTATGAGTATATAACGTTAAAACTGGTTGCTAGAATGTCGAAACTTTTTCATAGTATTGCTCGTTACGCTTGAGTTTTCTACATAATTATTTTAATAATCCAACAAAAGTATTTTCAGATCTGTATCTGTCTAAATTTTTTGATACTTCAGCGAAATCGCTCTTCCCGTGTAGTGATGGTTAAGACTTTTATGAGTACGCGAGAGATGAAATGAGAAAAAGTATACTTAAGCGGACAAACAATCTCTCTGCAATCTGAAACTGCTAATTTCCAGCTTCACTTCGGTTTCACTCTGGCAAAGACGGATTACCTGGTCTACGTGTATATGTCGCTGGATAATTCTGCACGATGTCAAACTCGCCGGAAGAATTACTGTAATTTCTGAACGAGGCCGCATATACAGAAACTTGCGAGAAATTTTCATAAGGAAGTCAATTGATGGGGAGCACTTCTCGTTAGGCGAGGCTCTCTCTAAACATTTGATTTTACTAACACGAATCGCGTGCTGTCAGGACTTAATTTCTGAAAATTCGTCGATGCATCGAAGGTGGTGGTAAACGCACGTATGCGGGTCAAGGGAGACGCCAATGAGTAATGAGGTTTGTGACACGCGAAACGTCGGCAACTAGGAAGCAATTTCTATAGGCCGATCCGTGAAAATCTCTACAAACTTTCCCACGCAATTTATTCTCACAAAAGAATCAGTCTGCCGTCAAGTAAATTGCTTTTCTTCGGCACGCCTCGCTTCTTCGGCGCAGAATGTACAAGATTCACAGCAGATTCGATTTCGAGATAAACAGTCGTTTGGAAAACTGGGTCAACGTGCGGACACATGACGCAATACAAGAATAGAAACGACATGAATCGTTTGTTAAAAAATAATATAAGATTTCGAAAAAAATTAATACACGTAAAACAGGGTACAAATTAAAATAACAGTCTTTAACACACCCAATTGGGTTAACACACGCGATTGCTCTAACAACCCACGTATGTGTCATAAGAGCATGCAGGAATGTAATTACTTAGTCAGACGCGATTATCTTTCCCTCAATGACATTCATTCTTACCGAGGAATGCTTGAAATTATACAGCGAATTATACAGTTAATTAATGAGATAAACGCGTTCATTGATTAACGCGCAGTAATTTCCCAAACGTAGGAAATACGTGAATTTTGATAAACTTAAAATGGATCGGCGGAACGTTATCAGCAAAATTAAAGTAAATCAATACTCACTAGGTTATATCTCAAAATGTTCAACCTTCGATATTCAACAGAATTCTCTCGCTGTATAATAAAAGGACGAGGTTTTCTGTAGCCGACCTTGATCCGCGTGCCACTCGCATCTACGAATACTTAATCAAGTTCTCAATAAGCGGTACTATACTTTCTCAGACATCCGTCGATAACTTACGAGAGAAGATGATAATTAATCATAAAAACAAACTCGACGAAACCGTGAAACGAGTTATGCAGAAAAAGACTGTTCAATAGCAAAGATCGCGCGAAATCTCGCGTTCTCGGTCGATTTTCATTCAATTCGACTTTCATTCTCGTCAACATAATAGTGTGAAACATCACGCCAGAAAATCCGCGATTCATCCGCGAGGCAATCTGAAAAAAGAAGGCAATCTAAACGACCGGTTCATGCTATGGATATCGATTACGAGGTGCGTGGGTGCGATGCTAAAGATCGGTTCTCCTGTGAGTGTCGAGGTTTCTTCTTCGAAATTGGCTGAAACTCGACTGAAACGAATCGTGAGATCCGACCACGCCGCAAGGTCAATATCGATGTCGCGAGAAGTAGGACTGCCGACGATGCGACTTTCCATTCCAACCGATTTTCCATTATGTATTTACATAGTACATTAATTTCATACGCTCGCGATAATCAACTGCATTCTAGTTATTTGCAATTCTATTTAGCATCGCCTATTCAACGCTTTTAAAATTATTTCCCAAACATTGCGCGGTATGTCAACAAATGAAATTAGAAGATTGCGTGCAAGATTGTTACCAAGTAGAAATTTTACATTATAAGCAATTATATAGTTATTTGCAAACCAAACAAGGACTCGAATATTCACGATTATCACTGAAATTTAGTGAGAGGTCAAATCATTGTCACAATCACTTAGAAAAAAATGTTAGTAAAGTGCGCATGTTCTTTGATAAGTTAATTTTGCTTTCTATTAGATACATAGGTACATAAAATATCCAATCACTTTCGAAAAGATCTCATTAATCTCATTGTGTTGGGCATGTCATTGAAATTAAATTTACACATAAATGTCAAAAGAGAAACTCGAAGAAAAAGTTAGCGATCAAAATAACTCTACGATAGTATAAATAATGTAATTGTTGACCGATTTCTCGAAACTATTTTAAATTGCAAAAGATTAAACAGTAACGATCTACGTTCGGTAACAACGATCGTGATCGAACGTAGAGAGAATCGTGGAAACTTGATCGATTGATCGATCGATCGGTGACTCGATTGGATCATCCATTCGGTCTCCAAGGGTTTACATAATACCGTTTGATGTCTTGTTATGGAATTTATCGATCATTATATCGATATAAGGACATACGCCAGCCAACTGTCCTCTTATCTGTGACTCTGTCCGTTCTGGCCATGGACCCAATTCAACTTTTTACATAAAATTAAATTTTAAGTATTATCTGTCTTTTAAGTAAATCTATACCGCAGGTATTTCACAATCTATACACCGATTTAATTAATGTTGTACAGCAAAAGTATATTAATTTGATAAAAAAAAGACTAGTAATACAATTATTATATGATATATACTAATTGTATAAGTAAATATTGTGAAAATGTAAGATATCAAATTTAATTAAAATCAAGATGATTAAAAACTCATGTTTAAATTACAATACTTTCTTGTGAACTTCTAATAATTAATACTCAAAAATTTAAGTGTTTTAATTTAATAATATTTCCAATTATGATTTCTAACTTTTAAAATAAATGAATACTTAGCAGTAAAATAGAATTAAAAATAAACTTTAAATTGGAAATTATTGCAAATTACTTACCATTTCTACTTGTACTTAATATCAATTTCGATCAAGTATACATAGATTTAAAGATTAAATTAATATATATTTTATAAGTTTAAATTTGCCGAAACAAGTTTCAAATAAATTAATTAACATATTTTTACATCAAGAACGAGCTAATTTGAAATAAAAATGTAAATTTGAGAATTTCTGTACGGAAAAAAGAATAAACAAAGAATGGAAACAATTTTAAATTTGCCTAAATAAGTTCCGGGTAAATTGGTCGATTAAAAATATATTTTAGAACGTGCTGTTAAAATAAAAATATAAAGTTGGGTTACTTTCTATGTGCAAAAAGCAAAACACAGAGAAAGATTAATATCAAACGAATATTATTTATCGTGTAAAATGCGCATTACTATTTCCTATTATCCTAAAAATAAGCGAACTACAAGCCGTTCGGCAAAAATTTATTAATGTAACGCTTCGGTAGTTCTCTCGCCGCGGTCATATTGGAACAATCATCATTTCTCATTGTTTGTGCAGTGAAAGTGGCTTACTGTGCATAGCGTTGCGCGTGTCGCCCGCGGACATTGTGCTGTTCTTAAAATAATTGTATCTGGTCTGCTTCTACCTAGTACATCTATGAGGCATAATAGTTGACTCACATAACTCGGACAATCCGTTCAGTCGTTCGAACTCAATAAATTAAATCCCATGCATGATTCAATAATTCCGAAGCACTCGCCTTCGTGATTCGTACTCGAGAAACGTTGTTGCAAATCATAGATCGTTAAGCTCGTGCTTAAGCATTCAAACGAATTATAGCAGCATGTAATAGCAATAGCGGATCACGATAATGCCTAATTGCAGATCCCATAATGTTGAATAAATTTAATCATTCTCGTTTAAATAGATCATCTCTAAACGCTAATATTATTCTGGATATGTAGAGTATATCTATATATTCTCTGATAGAGTTTTAAATGGTACAACAAGAAAAAGTATGCAATTGTGAAATTATTTCTCTGCTCTGGATCTTTTAACTGCTTGTTTCCAGTGTAATTTATATCGTTCTCTCTACTTGTTCATCATCACTGATCTTTCACTCAAAAGCTAGAAAATTTCTATCCTATATTACGAGTATACATATATATATATATATATATATATATATATATATATATATATATATTATATATATATATATTATATATATATTGCATATTCTTGTAACTTATCTGGAGCTATTCAAAACATTATAATAAAATATTTTTTTATTAAGTATTTTTCGAATTTGAAGCTTGAAATTACAGTATCACTGGCGTTAGTATTATCAAGGCGTCCGACCGACGCAATGATTAAAACATCTTATACGTTGTTCATGATCATGCTCTGTATAACATTTGTTAAGATCAAAGAGATTGTTTCTCGTATTTTTTTTTTCATTATTGCATTAAAAATCCATTTTTACGCGCGCGCGCGCGCGCGCGTGTGTGTGTATGTGTGTTATACATACACATATATAGTTTTATTTCGAACATTAAACGTAATAAAAATGGTTGGATTCATTAATAAAATAAAAATAAACCGTTCTATTTTGAGCGATTAGCATTAATTTGAATTATTATAGCATGTAACCCGCCTACATGAGCTACTTTGATATTTTAAGAATTATCTCACCGGTCATCGAAAATTATCGGACCGAAATAACCGTAATATTATACGAGCATCTGAGATCACTCATCTGGAAGAAATTACTTCAAGAGCGATATAATGCAAATGTTGTTCTAATGTGACAGCAATATTAGATCGTCCGTAGTTGTAATATTACAAATCATAGTATTATAATCATTGCTAACATTTCACTGTTTGTGCAATCATTATAGAAATTCTAGTGAAATTAAGAGCAATAAGTACTCGCATTAATTTTGTAGCCTTGCCGAGATAACTAACTTGTTTCAAAATTAAAAGAAATTGAAATATATGTATGTATATATACACACATACATACTTGAGAGAGAGAGAGAGAACGTCACAATTTCCATAAAAAAAAACCTGCGCGTTATATTTATATAAATTCTATCACACAATTACAAGAACAGATACATTATACATAACATTTTTTTCGTGTAATTGAAAGAAATGTTTCAGTGCGAGTGACAATGAAACGTATAACGATTTTCGCGAGTTTTGTCCAAGTAAATTCTTCTACTATTCGAGTTAGTCTGACAATTAGCGAGAAAAGTGGAGCAAGAGTAATTTTTTCCAACTCCCACAATTTCGCTTTCACGATGCCATCATATAATGGACGATTATAGCGTGCATGTTGCACCCAACTCAAGTATGTTTCATTCACGCTCATAGACGCACGAGGGTTTAATGTCATATCGAACATACCAGTGCGTTATGAAGATAAAATCGCTGCTGTATAACACGCAAGTAATATTTATATTAATATAAGCCGTTATTAATATAAGCCGCAAAGAATTGTATTTAGATGTTATGTATTGTATTTAGATGTTGCATGTGTAATTTAATGAAATAAAATAATATTTAACAATTTATACATACATAAATTATGCACGGTAAAAATTTCTGAAAAATGAAAAAATGGATAAATCAGAATTTTCTAGATAAATTTATTAGAATTATAGTTGAGATAACCGGAAATTCTGGTTATACAATATTTGGTAATACAATATTTCTAGTAAAATCTACTAGAATTCTTAGTTTTACGAGAATAATCGTATCAAATAAAATTCTAGTTATCTCAACTAGAATTCTAATATAGATTTAACCCGAAAATTTTGATTCGTTTTTCTATCATTTTCTATCAGAATTACTATTTAATCCAACTAGAATATTTTTCTCATTAATTCAAAATATAAATAATTTAAATTGTCAACATAAAAAATTCTAATTTGAAATACTTATACAATATTAAAAATTACAATTAAAATCACATTAAATACTACATGTATATAATAATATTATATACATAAATAGTATTACAAGTCATAATGAAAAAAGAGAATATGAGAATACGTATAAATTATAATGCAATAATATTGAGCAGAGCAAGGACTGTTTAATAAGAACGATTTCCTTTTATCGCAAGACAGCAGATGCACGCCATGTGTTATAAATGCGAACATCTCGTCGATAAATCTCAGGAAAGGAGTGTGTACATCCGTGGTCTCGATTAAGGAAAAATACGCGTGTATGGTATTCGTGTAAACTATCGCGCTTTACACAGCTGCATCCGAGATATATAGATGATGATTACACAGCGGCATTTACTAAAACTTGAAAGAAAT
This sequence comes from Acromyrmex echinatior, assembly GCF_024713525.1. NCBI lineage: Eukaryota > Metazoa > Arthropoda > Insecta > Hymenoptera > Formicidae > Acromyrmex > Acromyrmex echinatior. The sequence goes on from NC_141860.1 coordinate 12,823,312, forward strand.
ATGGAGTTGGGTTTAATCCAATATACATAAAAGAGGGATAAGGATTTTCGTGTAGATAATGTTCGTGCTAGTTGGACCAGTCGACACTTTTATAAAACGGTTTCTACTTTGCTTTCTTTCTATGTGCAATCGTTGCAACGCGATGTCGTGTTTTGCACAGCATAATTCTTCAGTCTTTCGTAAACCACCGGGTAGAGTAATTCAATACAACTCGAGTAATCCTCGCGGCGTGACCATGGGAAAGTAGGGATACAGCAAAAGTGAAAGCAATGTAGGCCAATATCGAAGTCAGGAGGCTACGTATCGACCAAACATTTGTTTGATACGAGAGATTGATTGAGAATTTATTAAAATGAATATGTATACCTATAATAAAATATAGACGATATAGAATATAATCGAGAATGAATGGCTAACATTAGCTCACAAGATTGCGCTCGATATTTAATTTTTAATTAAGAGTTTTGTGTGTGTGTGTGTGTGTGTGTGTGTGTCCTTAATCAAAATATATAAAGATTTATTAAAATATAATATTATGAAAATCAAATTATTAAAGAAATATATTTTATCAAACTTTTATTAAGGACGACTTTAAATTTGATTAGAATCTGTGATCGAGAAAAAATAATAATTTCCTGTTTCAATTATTTTTTGAAATATCTCACATTAAAACAAAAATAATCTAGACTAATTAAAAGACTCTTAATCTTAAAATACAATGATCGATCAAAAATTTTTGCGTTCACGTCTACACTGATTCTCATTAGCCTATTTTTAATGCTATGTTTATTATATCTCTCATTCATTTTGAAATATTTTAAACTCTATGTATATGTACAAACTTTATTATTAATTATTTGAAAATGCCTATCAGCTTCGATTCGCAATCACAATTTAAAAAAAAAGCAAACGATACGCTCGTTACGAAAATCCGTTAAATCCTTGTCGAGTTTTAACAATCGTCGCTTATCGCAGCAACATTGAATGAGCAACAAAGTGAAGCGTAAAGAGAAATGAAAGAGAGGAGAGAGGAAGAGGGAGCAGGATGCAGCTGATTGGTGATTCGCAACGTGAAGCATCACCGCGAACGTGCATGTCGCGACTCAATACGCATGGAAGAGTGTATGTATGCAATTGTATAGCAGCGAACACACATGACAGACTAGACCAAAGGTTCGCAAACATCTCAATCTTACGTCGTCTCTTAACATTTCATTAAGTTGTCTGAAGAACAATCGCCGATCTTAGACTTTACTTTGAATAAATTTAACTTCTATTTTGAAGACATAATATTATACATTATGTAAAAACTCGTTAACTTATTTTTTTCTATATATAAAAAGTGAATACTTTTTAAAAAATACTTTTTAAATGGCATAAATGAATTTTTTAAACGCAACGAATTTTTTATTTTATTATTATATATTAGGTGTTGGAATTAATTCGTAGCGTTTTACAAGTGATGGGAAGTACTTTCATTAATGTATTTTTTAATGCTCATGTGAAATAAATAACATTCTTTCATTAAAAACGCTACGAATTAATTCCAACACCTAATATATTTTTTCATAGTTTTAATTTCAATATTAATTTAATATTAATTTATACGTTAATATTTTTCATAAGTGAGACATATCACAATATTAAATAAAATATTAAAATAGTAAAATAGTTTGTCTGAAGCAGAAAAACAACTAAAATACTTTATATTAAAATAATTGTAATTATGTAGATATACAAGCCTAGACAATTTTGGCAATTTTTGAGCGCCGTATTTATGCAGCAATTATGCATGTTTTATTTAAAATCACATAAATTTTTCTAAATACATCGTCATGCCTTTGTGAATCTAGTAAGGAGTTAATTAAGTTGTATCCTGGAACGTGATGCTTACTTTGTCGAATGGAACATTCACGGATTCTCTTTGAGTTGAATACTTCCTTTGAGGAAGAAGAAATTGTATCTACAAATAAATCGCTGAAAAATTTGTATACTAATTCCTAAGAAATCTAATATTTAGCAAAGCATTATACAGACTTCAAATCAGTGGCAACATGCTGAGTTTTCAGTTCTAGAGCAAAAAGGAAAAAAAAAATTGTTAGATATTAGATTATAATAAAAAATTTCTATGATATTTTTATCGTTTTTGTTTTCTCAAAATTAACAAAAAGGAAAAAAATTATTAGATACTAGATTATAATAAATAATTTCTATTTCTTCATTTTTTTTGTAGATTTCTTAAATATTTTCTCTTTCCTTTTTTCTAGAATCAACAAATAAATCATTGATCTCATATATATACATATATACACACATACACACATACATACATACACACACTATTTATTTAATTAAATATTCGACTTTAACCTTTTGTATCTCAATATTTTCAATCAGAATTCTTTGATGATTCATCTCTCGCAAAAACTATATAATAAAAAAACAATAACGGTCGGCGGCAACCATTACTCTGTAATTCAATAAATGTCACGAGGATGACGAGGTGCCAGCTCGCGCTGTCGTGCTCTTCGACCCATTTTTACTCAGCTGCACCTCTCATCGCTGTATAACTCTCGCATGGCGAACGATAGCATAAAAGAATAATAAAACTGCCGTGACGGGGCGAACCGTTCCGTTCGATCGCAAGTACCTATCTACTCAAGTCGGTATCATTCTTGCGGCACAAATACACAAGGTGATAAATTACCTATTATTCGCGAATGATTCACGCGAAGACTAGAACAAAGTAATGTTCGACGTTCTATCATATTAACAAGTAAAATCTGTACGCATCATGCTTTCCTTGAAAAGCTATCAAAAATTAATGGAACGTAAATTCACTCTTGATTTCTGTTTTGCATTTTATTTTTATATCCAATATAATACAAATTTTTAGACCGAGAATAAATTTAATTACAAATGAAAGAAATCCTATATTTGGTCAAAGCGGACCTTATTGTTAGTGCTTAAATACATATTTCTTATGTGAATGTGTGTACTGGATTCTGCGTGCCGCGTGCAGAAATCTTTTTCAATCTTAAAATGCATTCGCATATGAGAAGAATCAGAATGATAATATTACTTGTTAAATTGTACAAGCAATTTATTAATAATTGAGTTGATAATAAGCATCCACAAGTTTTACGTTAATGAAAATCTAAAGCTACTAATAATTTATTGTGAGGAGCATTATCTTAGGCAATATTCTTCGTAATAAGTTATTCGTAGTGTTTAGACTTTCATTAGCATATGAGAACTAATGTTTTTGTAAAAGATGTTTATTAGCATCAAAAATTATTAAGTTGCTTGTACAATTTAATAATTAATAAGTGATGTTACTATTCTGATTCTTTTCATAAATGATTTTAAGACTAAAAAAGATTTCGGCGCAGAATGTATATAAATTCACAAGAATATATATATATATATATATATATATATATTTAAGCACAAAGATTCGTTTCGACTGAATATCAAATTTCTCTCATTTAATTAGAATTATTTTTATATTAACAATAATAAATATTTTTACATTAACAATAATAAAAAAAGAGTATAGGCCAAGAAGAAAAATTACTGAGAACAAAAATCAGTACTTTTTAGACTGCGAATTAAATAATTACCTAATTCGGACTCTGCAATGTAATATGAACTGCAACTTATTTACAAGGACAGGCAGTGGGGAAGCCAGTAACAAAGCGTGATCCGTGCACTAGTCTTGTAACAAGAGGCGAGGGGTAACAAGCAGCAATTAGCACGATCCTATGGCAAAGTGTAGAAAATTCTCGCGTGCCTGCGCGACGAGACGCGCACTTATCGGACTTTGTGCGCGCTTGCTCGTAACGCCGTTCGTGACTCCGCAATATGGTCGAGTACATTGACCGCGACTGCACACTGCGGTAATTAGGTAATAAAAACCGCCGTGTCTTTGTCGCATTTGATAAGCGTTCCGCTCGTGATTACACGTAATATCCCGAAATTCACAAAAAAGTCGAAATGGACGTACAGTGCTGCTGCGAGACGAACAAGAATAATGACAGCATCTAATTGGTATCGCTTCCCGTGTTTGTGTGATTACGTAAGTTAATCGACCGCGACCGCGAATCCCCGCCTCGATTTCGATTCTATCGACAGCACACGATTTCAATCGGCTGAAACAGGCAGGTGTACCAGACCGGATATGCCGCTCACATCATTAATCGATCGGACAAATGCTTCGATTAACATCTAATATAATGGTACGGCCTCTTTTGCGATCTAACGTTTCAGTAATGATTGTTCGTGTTCGAATTAATTCAATCTCTTTTTTTTTCGTTTAATTTAAATATAAATATATAATTTCTAAATTTCTAAATAATTTAGATATAATATTTTTCATACGTGCTCTTAGCGCGAGACACTATCGTGTCTCTTGATTGATGTTGCTGACACCGTCTACATTTAATTGTTAACACATTAATGTTCTTTAAAATTAAAAATTTTAATTTTGCAGAAAATTTTTCAAAATTTCTTTACTTTTTCTTGATTTATCTGACCGTTTTTAACTTCCTTGATATTTTCCAGTTTTGTGGCAAATCTGAATTAGATATAAAAATGCATTTAAAGAACATGCCTAACATGCCTTTGCTTAAAACTTGAACCAACTGAGCATACAATGTCCGAAAAATGTATGCTAAAAATCGCACAACTCGCACGTTCGGCTTAAACAGTTGTGTAATAATTGTTGATCTAATTTACAGATATACTAATATTTATATAATTTTAATAAAATTTATAAGTTTAATATTAACTAATTAATATGCAATTTTTATAATTAATTTTATATTTCATATTTAATAATATAATGATACGATCACACGGCAAATCAGTCTCAGTGACAATTAACGTTAGTAAAAAAAAAATCATTATTTTCGCGGTCTTTTTTCCGTTGAGTAGACTCAATTAAGGAACTTTATTTCTTGTGGCGAAGGGTACAGTCATTAATTACGAGATTCGCCAGGTACAGTTGAAAGTCACTTTGACCCTTGATGCAACTTGGCGCATTGTGCAGAAACGAATCGCTCGCGTGCAATTAAGTGGTATGGTTCTAAGCGGAGGTGCCTTTGAAACTTCGCTCAAAGGAAAGAGCTCAGTCGGTTAATCTCGCGTTCTAATCCGCACGTTTCGAATCGATTAAACAACACATAAATTTCGAGATTGAATAAGAAGTTATTACGGCGGACTCTGTTGTGCGTGAAAGAATAATTCATTAAGGAATGCTCCACGGGCACTTTTCATTTCTTTAATTAATGCAACGGCGTAATGCAAACTCTCTTCTTGCAAAATAGTGCAAATTGAGCGCCTCGAAAACTGCATGCGCTCGATAACGCATCCGCGTTAATAATCAGGACGGCATCACGCACGGCTCGCGATGCAAATCACATTTCTTACGCATGCAATTAGCAACTTCCCTGCGGGGAGCAAAACGATCATTATAACTGCGCGTATTGCGTAGATCGGGTCGCGTATCTGTAGAAATTAGCGTTGCGGAATAATGCCACTGATTGTGAGTAACTGTAACTATATGCGAAATGGGCCAACTCAATTATCAAGAAGCGCGGAAGAGGGGGATGCGAGAAGATAGTTAAGTTTTATTTTAAATGTGTTCGGGAGGACTCATTTTTTTTCCCCATCGATAAATTATCAATTATCGATTAAATATGCGATTTCGTAAATTCAATAAAAACTTCACGCAAATAATAATTCCCGAACAGAATCAGTGTTTCACATCTTTTTATCGTATACCATGCATTATCGTAATCTGGTATAATTTTTAACGCTTTGTACGTTTGACAATTAAAATGATATATTACCTTTCATGAAAGACGAAACTGGAGCTGTGAAATGTATTTTAACGGGAATTAAGTCGAGATCCTGAATTGTAACTCGTGACATATATACTTTCTTTTTTACATTCGCGAATGGCGATGAGTAGATGTAATAAAGGAAACGTGGTTCCTCTTACATGGAGCTAAAACTCTCGGTAAACAGGTGTTCCCGAAAGGTGGCAGATGGCGGATGATGGGAACGGCTGTACGAAGCGAGTGAAATCGCTCGCTGCTTCATCCCAATCGAGAGACGTAATCAAAAGGATATAACGCCACAATTCGCAATATGTAATCGCTTATTAAAGAATACTACCATCTGCTTTTTCTGCACATAAATATTTTAATCAATCATGTATACCGTAATTCATATAAATTGGGAACGATCTCTTTAGTTAATTTATCTCGGTTGAGATCTGTTGTAGCTTCTTTTGGCTCTTAAAAAATATGCGTAAAATATTAAATATACTAGGAAGAGCATTATTATATTCTCTATACATAGACTATATTATTTCTCAGTTTTAGTTCTATGTATATTTTCCTTTGTACATTTTTATTAAAGACAGGTCGTCATATATTAAAACGTGCACGACATGCAGCATCGCGCTAGGCGAGAGCATTTTCTCCGTTGATTTGTAGAGCGTGGCTGCTGCACGCCGCTTTATTTTATCCACGGTCAGAGCCAACGAGCATTACTCCTGGTCAGCAGTTATTTAACCATAATGAAACGCTATCAACATTTTAAATCGACGCATACATCGACCACGGTGTACATCGTGAACGCGATGTACGAGGAGGTTGTGCATGAAGAAGAAAAATACCGTTCACAAAAACATTTTCACTTAACACATAAACCCGAACTTTATTTATAATAAAAAATGAAACTTTTCGAAACTTCTTGATAAAAAAAAGACATATTATAAAAAAAAATCATTCAAAAAAATAAATTTGAAATCCCATGCGTTATCTTGTTTATTTAAATCTTGACTTACCTAAACTAATTTCAACGATAAATACATATATTTATCAGATAATAATCGTTTGCCTTAATCTGCTTATGTAATTGGTATACGCTCGATATAATCTTATCTTCACTTTGAGATGTACCCTTTCCATTGCTCCATTTTTATTTCTTTATAACTTGATTTATACTCAATCATGTAACTCTTCGTTTTAAGTGTAGACTTTTTCGAGTTTCGTTCTTCAAGAGCAACGCACGATTGTAAAATCAAAACTAGAACAGGCCTTCTAACCCGCTGATATTACGAGCGGTTGCTCTCGCATTGCTCTGCCTGCAACACGCAGCATCAGGTTATCTCGAAACAGAATAAAAAAAGAGCACAGATGGATGCGAGCGGAAATTGAACGCTAGCACTGGCGCAGCAGACTGAAACGACGCAGGATGGCAAGATCAAGGATGATTTAGGACCGATTACACCAACGCTGATTATCTACTGTATGCATTTCTCCCTTCGTATCACCATTTCGTGGAGAAAGAACATTCGGTTGAAGGTAAACAATATTGGAGGAATCGGCTTTTAATCATTCTATTTTAAAAAAAGGACACGAAAGTCCAAGCTCCATACTCTATCAAGCTCAAATATTGTTTCGTTAAACAATATTTCCTATTTTCATATATTTGAAATTTTCATTATGTACGTTTCCTCGTTTCTGACGTCATTAATCTGAAGATCTGTCAGCCTTAATTAATCAAAAGATGTGGATGTGTGAAATTAAGAAAAACCAAGTCCTTTGTAAACCAAATCCTTTCTTGATTATACACAAGCTAAAATAATAAATATTCTTCTTCTTGATTGTTCTATTTGTAACCCATTTATTATTTACATACATCTGCATTTTTTACTAACGTCCATTTCAAATGTAAATTTTTATGTCTCTCTCTCTCTCTCTCTCTCTCTCTCTTATATAAATTATTCTCATAATTATTTTTCTCAGCGATAATAACTACATAGTTTACTTTATCGTATCGAAGGTGGGCAACGATTAAATCGAGCATACAACAAATATGCATTAACCCCAGAAAATGGAGGCGCAGTTGGTTGCGCGTAAGTGCACACGAGTTAGTGCGCATCGACGATACGGGATGCAGAAAAAAGAATAAAGCGGAAACCTTCGCGGGAGGAAAACGGTTGTTGATTACCCATTATGGACAAATAATCCAAGCCGATAATCCAAGCGAGAAGGAAAATGTAACGGATGAATTATTTCGGTTTCGACCGGCAACACTAAAATGCACTTTGAATAATCACGCATAGCGTTCCTTATATTTTGCTATATTAATTCATTACAAAAATAGTAAATTGTTATCATAATAGTTATAATGAAAGAAAAATTGTTAATAATATCGCTCATTTGCAACAATAACAACAGAACTCAAAAACCGTCATTTATTAGTGGCTTGTGAAAAAAAAGAGCGGATACATAAAAAAAAAGAAGAACATACAATTTTTAGGAATATTTTATTCCTTTACAATTGTCAGTTATCTTCGAAATTGTATTTTAAAATTAATATTACAAAATTTTAATTAATCCAAGTATTCAACTTATAAATTTTAATAATAAGAAACGACCAAAGGTCGTTCAAACTTATTTTCTGGAAAAGTTCTTTTAGATGTGTGCGTAGTAAATGAGTGGATATATGGAACGCAATATGTAAGAGAACCTTTTTTTATGAAGTTTTGATTTACAATAGTAAATTATAACAAAGAAAATATCCAATATGTACGTTGGTAATTAATAATCATGTAATTTACTTTGCGGTATATATAAATGTAGATAATAAAAGCGAAATGTGGAAATAGATCGACATTTGTGATTGCGATCGATACATTTCTCGTCGTAATTACAGCTATTACACGCATATTGTCTCACGTTACGTGATGGACGTGAGTCCAATTACAACCAATTCGCTCTTTTGCTGACGAAAGTAGCGGGTTTTTTCTTCTCTGTCGTAATCACTTTTAAACGCATCGGACGGTAGGTAGTAACGATGTAGTAATGTAAAAAAAAAAGGGAAATCATCAGAGCATGTTCAGCTGAACTCCACTATCGAAACGTTTGCAGAAATCGCTTACACAATACTTGGTAATAACCGATAACGAGGTTAATGTCAATCATATTTGCCATAATGGTCAATATGTGACGCAATTAACGATTACATTTAATTTATGTGTTTATTTATAAACATTTCATTTTGATTGAAATTTTATTTTGGTATTGATCAAAAATAAAAATAAGTTCAATAATGCCTTCTCTTACTATTCCAGTCATTTAAGAATTATTATATGTATTATTATTATTATATTATATATATATATTAAAGATATGGGATTTTATATTAAAATAGTTTATTATTGCGTACTGTCTACAATTAATATTGCTTTAATGATTTTTTTCTAAAATTTTCGCTTTATGTGAAACCACGATAATTACGAGCTAAAAGTTTCGTAACATTTTGTATATTTAATATTTACACGACTAAACAAATATGATTAAACAACCGTCACGGTAAAGTTTTTTGTTTAGAAAGATAATAAACTAAACTAACTAAACTGAATGCGGTCATATGAAATTCGTACCTTTCATCTAGTTAAAAGGCATTGTCGCACGCAAACTCCCATTTGATTCCGTGATGATCCGCAAACCTCAATGTGAAAAAATGCTCACAAAAGTTCGCGTGCCATATCATCATTGGGGTCCAATCGATCGATTAAATTATTCAGACTGTTCCTTTTTCAACTTTTTTTTTGTTAATCATTGCACACATTTCTTAGCTAACGAATCATCGTTTCGTGGACGTAAGCATATTTTACACACAATTACAGAATTTGTTGTAAAAAGTGCAAAAACTATTAATAATAATAGAGTACACTCTCGGTTTATAATAAATAATAGAATACATTCTGGACTTTATTATAAAAAGATATAGTGATAAAGCAAGTAATCTGTTTAACAAAGAAACAATAAAATTCTCAACAATGTTAGATTAATAGTTTAGAACGATTTTATTTTAACAGTCTCTCGGTATTAAAACGTACTCAAGTACGCATTTCAGATGTGACGTAAGTTTCTTGAGTTATATTCACGCTACACTGTCGCCGGAAATTCAACCCGCATGAATTATTTCAACACTCAATATGATTTTGCAGGCACTTGAGTTTTATTGTAAGAGCACGTATGGAGTACCAGCTTTCAACTCGCAAACGATTGTGTGTGTTGACGGACAAATCGCTCTTATACATATATATTTATAATTGATACATATAATTGTATGCAAATAACTAGCAAAATATCAATACGCATATATATATACATATATATATATATATATAACAGCTAAAAAAAAAAATCTTACAAATTGCCATTAGTAAGATGCAAATATCAAACTAACAAATACAAATACATCACTTCATTAACAAGAAATTCTTACTTCAAAAAATATTGTAAAAAATAGATGCATTACAAACTTTGTACACATCTTTTAAAATTAAAGTTAAAATACAAGGTAGGCTTGGTTTCACAGATAGTCGCGTATTATAATTGCTAATAATTTACTGTAAAATGAAAACAATTCTAAACGAATGTCGGTTTTCATGGAGAAAAGGATCGCGTGAAGTGCGTGAAGACCGACATTCGACAAGTATCTCGTAAAAAACAGCGGCAACGAGTTGGTTCACCGGGTTTGTCGGTCTCTCTACGGTAACGCATTCGCGTATCTGCGTACATGCGTGAGCTTGTAATGTACACGAGCATCCTGCACACATATATTGATATCTGGAGTATAACACGCGACATGAGCCGCTCGTTTCTTCAACTGGCTTCCTAATCCGGTTAAATGACGGCGGAGTGGCGTAGCGACTGTGACTCAATCACTCCTCCTTTGAGGCTTTACGAGGGCGTTCAACCTCGGCAGAGGAAGAAACCTCTCGCTCAATTATCATAACACGCGAAATTCGCATGTGACCGCGCATTGGCCCCCCACGCGGTCGTTTCAGGAATACTAAGGTCGTAAAATATGCGTGCAATGATATCACCAAAAAATATATTAAATCGAAGAATACGCTTCCCAATTTCTTATCGAATATTTCTCGTAAAATCTCAAATACCGTTACAATTCAGTTATTTCGAAAATAAAAAAGCTACAGAATCGTCTGTGGAAAAAATAAGAGCTTATACACCAACCAATGTGCGAATTAGGCGAATTAGACGAAGATGTTCCAGATGTAATATTCATTTTTTCCACGCGCGGATGTACGTAGCGCATTCATCTCTTTCCATCTTATTCTTAATGAACGGTGGAACGCAAGCAGGCCAAAAATTTGCAAAAAGATAGAAAATTTCTTTAGTAGAACTTAGTAGAACAAGGAACCGCGAGATATTCGCAGGATACCTTTCTTTTAATAATAGCGAAAACGCAGTAAATCGTATGATAGCTGGGTGTTACGGTACGTTATTCTTTTTAGATAACGGGAATCGAATTGTCGACTGCAGGTTGCGTGTCATTCCCATTCTGCTAATTCGGTCTCGTCCGCAGGAAAGCATTTGTATACCGTTTCCCGCAATATTGTTTCAAAGAGCCACCATTTAGACTAATGTGGGACAGATTACGTTTGCGTCCGCGAATACGTCATAATCTGGGAAAACGGATGTTAAAGTTATGTCAATGGGACATAAACGAGCCAATTAGCGAGCAATTGTGGGTGCATTATCGTTGCACTATCGCTGCACATTGCGATCATGAAGAGGGGATAAAATTCAGATAGTTATTTCGTCACAAAAGTGGCACACATTGTCTTACCACTATAATGACTAAGTGGTTAATATGCAATTTGTAATAAGTACATACCGACTCTCTTTTATATCTTCTGAGAAAATAAATATCTCGCCTCGCACATGCCTTTTGTCGGGCATTAAACAAATTGGACTTTCTAAAGTAAGATAAACATATCTAAATCACAATTTCTGACGGTCATTTCGACGTCATAGATGACGTTTAAAGAAAGTATTAGAAACTATGGCCTAGTCAAGACTGAATTATGGCACTTTGTCATTCGTAGTAACACAATAGGTATGTAACACGTATAAGATTTGTTCCTGCAGACCAGTATAAATATACAAGGTAGAGAGAAATAAATCGATAATTTTTTTTTCGATAAAAATTTTGAGATCGTACAACCAACGTCTCTTTGAGATGCAAGCCGAGCTCCTTCGAGTTTATCTTCGAACTTCCTCGCCGATAAAGTTGTTCAATGTAACCGGAAGTTCTGCTCAACTTCGAATGCTGTGCTGCAACGATCTCGTACACGGTACTCGTACGCGCGTGAACACAGTCACGTATACGTACGCATGTCCGCTTTAACCCGTTCCTCCGCACGCTCGTTGCACGCGTATCGGCTCGCGTGCACGAGTGTGCTGCATCCGTAAACTAGGCTCCTGGAATTGAAACTAGCAGCGTACATATGGCGCGCATGGTACACAGGAGAAGGATACAATGTCGTAGAATTTGATTATTCCGAGCTGCAATTTCAAGTTCGTGCCTCAGAATAATATCTACGTCGAACTAGATATAGCCATAAAATATTCGCGACAGACGCTGTAATAATCTACGTCGTACTACAGCCATAAAATATTTGCAAACGCTGTAATAAAGAAACAATTAACTCCATGATATACGACGACTGTATTTCTTATGGTTGCTTTTAATTATATAGAAACGGAAAGAAAGAAAAAATTTGTTTTCGATTTATTATCAGTAATCACTGATAATGTAATAATTTAGTCGTTGTTCTTAAAAACCTCACTACTAATTATATGATAAATTATAATAATAGTGGATTAGTAGAAAAATGAATTAATTTTCACACATAACGTAGCTATTATGAACAAAAGAAATCATAGATACAAGGCTCGATAATAAATAGTTTTTGAATTATGATGTATCAAAGATATAAAAGAGAACCTTTGGTACATAATAGCTCAAAAACGATCTATTACTGAGTCCTGTATCTATGCTATGACATCTCTTGTCACATATCTATATTATATGTAGAAACTAACTTATTTTATCAGAATCTAATTTTTCATATCAATAATGGAAAATTAGCAAGCTCTTTTTACATAAAAAAGAATAATCAGAAAATATTCCAGTATTAACCGAAATGCTACTTGAAAGTATCTAGAAACAGGAAATCTGAGAACAATTATGATATAAGATAAAGAATATATACAATAAGATTATACTTATCACTGATATGTCTTACGAACATTACGAGCAGATTGTAGAAAGGCGAGCTTCAAGAATAGTATCGACGTTAATAACAAGACCAGAAGCAAAGCATATTCATATATGTACCTCTGCAACGCGAACGTCCACTGAAAGTTACTTCAATGTAGGGGGGTAAGTCGCGAAACGATGGAGGGAGTTAGCCAAGCGTGCTGGAGAGCATCCGCTTCCGCAGGATGTACGATTGTCATTTTGCCTTTTCAGGATTCGGCCGCTGAATCCGACATGACAGTCGGCATGATTTTACACGGAGATTAATTCGTCGTAGTATTGACCGGAGGAAATTAATCCGAGCTCACTCGTGCCGGATAGCGGTGCAAATTGAAAGAGGAAAATCGGAGCAATAAGAGGGACACCAACTGTATGTCGTTAGGCTGATCGTTTCGTTCAAGGCTCTTGAGTTACCGAGATGACAATCGAACAAGTTATTATGAAACGAAAACTAATACATATCTTTATATACGTAAAATCAGAATCACTACGGAAAAAAAAAAACGATTTTACTGAAAGATCTAAAATTTTACTGGATCTGAAAATAATTCTGCTAGATCGAAATAATTAGAAATTAAAAAATAATAAGTAATACTGTAAAAAATTTTAATATTTTAGGAATCAGTTCCGAGTTTTCAATTTCAGCAGAATTATTTTTTTCGTGTATGTAATCTTCTTTTCTTTGAATAAAGAAAACTGAAATGTGATTTATTAATAAAATTTATTCGTACATGTATCCATGTGTGCGTGAGGAATTAACGCATAAGAATTCAAAATGGATAAAAAATTATTATGCAATTTAAATCTTTGTTTTTTTTTTCAGAGGACAGAACATGAGCGATGTGAATTACATGCAAGAAAATCTTTATGATATGATATCGCGTTGCCTTAGGAATACATGATGCGTACATATTATCGAAGTAATTCTACACGTGAGCTATCTAATCACGTTGGTAACTGGAGCTTCACGTGAGAAAAAAAAGCCACGTAGTTATTTACGCAAATCTACACGCGCTAACCGTCATGTGCGGATCTTACATCACGTGCAGAAATTCTCTCAGCACACATCAAGCGTTTCTCGAAACGTTGAACATTTGCAATTTCTTAAATAGTCTCCTATAATTAGCCTATATACTGCCAATTTCAAAAGGCGGCCAATTTCAACTACCATTTTTTGTATTTAAAAAATTTTATGAAATGAAAAGACAGAGAGACAGAGAAAAAAGAAATAATATATAAGAATCCATGAAAGAAATTTCAAGGAATAATAGCTCTGACAAAAAAACTTTTTAAGACCCGACGCATTTTTAAGGTCCTTATTTGAACGCAGTATTGTGACGTCTGACAATATTATATGTCCTTTATTTTTAATATAGTATTGTCAGACGTCACGCGCGACCAGACTCATAGCTTCTTAAAAATGCGTCGGTGGACACAGGTTCCTTAACAAAAGTCGACTTTTTTTGGAATTTTCCATCTCCTGGAGTTTCCTGAAACACCCTGATTTCTTCGCTCTTTTGTTATATTATCATACTTTTTCATGCATGTGTATATATAGCAGAGATTTTATTCCATGTGTGTGTGTGTGTGTATATATATTAGGTGTTGGAATTAATTCGTAGCGTTTTTTAATGAAAGAATGTTATTTATTTCACATGAGCATTAAAAAATACATTAATGAAAGTACTTCCCATCACTTGTAAAACGCTACGAATTAATTCCAACACCTAATATATATATATATATATATATATATATATACATATCTATAATTTACTTACTTTATTTACAATTTATGTTACTTTTATGACGTTTGTATTTATGTACACGTAAACGACGCATCTTCATGTTCTCTTTCCTCATTAGCGTATCATGTCGCTGGAGTAATTTGAAGTTTTGCATGCTCATATATCGCGGATCTTTTGCATCGCCTGAACTCTTTCTCTCTCTCTTTTTGGTAGCACTCTCCATTCCTCTCTTTTCCGTTCCTCTCGCCGATGGCGGTCGAGCATTTATTCGCTTATGTGTGCTTATTATCTTCGCGCTTACACGCGAGAGCGGAAAATCCGCAGGACGACCATTTGATTTTATTATGAAACGTTCATCGGTATGTACTCTCTGTACATGGAATGCAAACGTACATGAGGCTTCTTTCGACCGCCTTTCGTGCTCCTTCTTTTCACCGCGGGCTCGCAAGAGAGTTCTCGCTTTGTAGCTTCGCTCGCCTTGCGGAGGTCGCCTAGTTGCAAAACTCGTTTCGCGGGTCGCGCATTTATCTGCCCAGCGAGGAAAAGAAGGACGGGCGAAGAAAACAAAAAGAGAAAAAAAAGAAGGGCAGATAAATTAGCTTAACTATTCTAGGAACAGTAAGTGTGAACACTGCATTACGAAATAGACAACATTATATACGTAAATAATAAAAATAGTGGAAAAGTCATATATTGGGTCATCTAAAAAGTATCCGCGGTACTTTGTCACTAGATATATGACCATCAACACACGTCTAGTGACAAAAAACCGCGGATACTTTTTAGATGACCCAATATATGATATAGACAGAATAATAACATATAATAATATAAAATGTTATAAAAATATTAAATTCTCTTTGCATAATTCTATAATAATCAAAGTACATATAAATTAGAAAAATATTCTAGAAATCTTGTATTGTAAATATTAGATATATTATATGTACAATATTATATTTTTCTTGAAACTATAAGTACAAACGTGTTATCGATTAATATTATTCCAGGACTATAAGGTACAGGTGTAGTTTTTTGTACGAGCCAATCCTGTACCAGCATATACGGACATTTAAGATACCATCGTAAGAAATAAGTAAAAATAATCGACCGGAGTAAAAATACATCGAGTGATGCATCGATCTTTCTCTCTGAAGAAACATCGTCATCGTTGCACCGAGAATGGCAAGCCGTTGCAGCCGGTCCTACAGGTGCAAGAATCTTGATTATTACAGCTTCTATTCCGCAGGACTCGACTTAATGAGAATACTTCCCGCATGAATATAATCATATTTGTGACGATGTGCATCGTTCGCACTCCCTACAAATGCAACAACGATCGCCATTTCCTTTTATATCTTTTGTTCCTTTTTCCATTAAAATCATTCACCTTCAAGTATCTATATACGTTTTGACAAAAAAAACGTGCCACGAGACGGGACATTTCTGACTAATTCACTAATATAGAAAATAAAAATAAAATACAGCTTACAGTCGAAAGTATCGAGCTGTCTTTTATAAACAATCAGTAGTAAAGTACTCTTAATAATAGTGATTAAAAATCTTTATAGGGTAAAAATTAACATATGTCTTAATATTGATTTATTCTATGTCAGAAAATATTATTATAAGTTATAAAGTTTATCATGTAATTTTATATATTTAATTTATACAGATTTTAAATCCAACTCTTATATGCCCTTTCATAATAATCATTATCGTGTGTTTTATAAATTACAACAATCAAGTTTAGCTCGATCGATGTTCATAAACTGAAAAACGACATAAATTTTTGTACAAAATAATAGTGAGAATTTAAAAAATGTTTAAAAAATAATTAAAAAATAGCAAATGTGAAAAGTTAAATGAGCAATTTAAGTATATTGATTGGAAACATTACACACGGCAATGATAAAGTACGTCTATTAGGCACGCTAGTCAAAACATTGCGTATAGTAATGATAAATTCGTGCGTTGCCATTTCAGCATTAAATTAATTATTGCAGTGAGAACCGCCTTTCAGTTCGATTAGTAAAACACTTTTTTCCGGATAAGGATCAAGCGGATCGTACGCGTGCGGAAAGATAGGCACACGAAGGTTCGTGACATGCTCTAACACTTTCACGCGTACAAATCAAGCCCGAGCGGCGTGGGTCGCGTATAATTGACGCGTTCGACCTCCCACGAACGGCAAGGCAGGCATTGCATACGTTTCAACGTGGGAGTCTCGCCGATTTATAATTCGAATAAATCACCCCGGGGTGGGCGTCGAGTTGCAAAAAAGTCGCGACCTCTCGCCCGCAAGACGAAGCTCGAAGAGATGGAGGAGACGATAGAGGCTCATCGATCCTCTGCATGATCTTGACGAGGTGCCGCGATCCTCGCACTTCCTGGATCGCCCTCGCTTTATTATTAATCGTCGATCTCTTTCTCTCGGGGAAGGAGAGAGAGGGGAGATTGATTGAGGATTTAATTGAGTACGTAGTATCGCATGCAAAGTAGGTAATACGTCTTTTCCAGAGAAAAATCCAAATCAAATTCCAAATTGTGAAGAAACATTAGATACACTGTGCTGAATTAACTGTAAAACTGCCCTTGGTATTTTGATGAGATGCATCATTTAAGATCATCGACCGAATATATACACCGGAACCGACACCGAGAGACTATTATCGTCGCTTACGAGACAATAATAAACATGGCGGAACAATGAATGAGACCCGATTATTAAGACAAGATAGTATCTAGCGACGAAGCAGTTTGTAGATGCAACCTAATTGTCCTGTACTATCTCACGATTGACATCAAGGATCTGATAAGCCACTTCTGACTGACAATGAGTACAGGAACGTTATATTCCTTCACTTTTCTTATCCTTATCTTTTAGACAACCAACGGAAATTTCTTTCACTATTATCAAGAGAGGAGAGGTATTCATTTATTATTTGAACGTGACATCTAAAATTGTTAAGGAATTAGTAAGGAGGTAGTACTAAATTATACAACCTTTAGCTTTGTGCGCATCGCTCGTTTTGAATATAATTGCGGGTTCTTTTACGAGTGAAAGAAATTTCTAATAGTTTTAGATACTGTGTCAGATAAGATTGTTTCCTTATGCTCTTGTGATTGCTTTTTCATGCTCACGGCCATTGCACTTTAAGTATCTAATTTTGTATCTAAATTTGAAACGGAACTTATTTCATCTTTTCTTTCTTTACATTCTCTTATTTAATTCATTCGGAAAATTGATGCCAATCATATTTTCTATTTTAATGAAAAAAAAAAAAAGAGAGTCTATATCAGTAGTTCAATCAGCAATTTATTTATACAAGGAAACAACAAAAGAAATGTGTTATGCAACGCGTGTTGAAGAATTTTAATAATAAAATCGAAGCAAATTAATTTAATTGAGAATTTCCCACTATACGCTTATCGACAATTACAAAATGGAAATTTCATCCAATTGGGTCAAAATTAACACTTTCGCATGGACAAATGATCAGCAATTAAATCTCGAGGAAATATAGCATGCAGTCGGCACTTCCGTACCGGATGTAAAAATGAAAAATCCTGATCGGAGCCAGGCCGGAGCGAATCTGACTTGTCTGATTGTTCCAGGCCAACGAGGTAATAAAAACTCACCGTTAGACGAGTCGAGTTCGCGCCGGTTCTCAATTAAATGCAGCCTCGTAATTCCGCCTGCTATTAAAAGGAGGACAGCTGATACAATGGCGCGAACGGAATCGCCGGCCGGCAAAGGAAAGAAGAAACGTGTTCGATCACGTTAGTTCCGAGTGTCTCGCGCATCTCTTCTCTATCCGCGATGTTCTCGCGATTATCTCAAGTGATAAAAAAGAGAAAAAAATCTGGAGAAAGCAAATACTTTTCGCGAAAGATAACGTCGAAACACTGAGAACGCGAATCACACGAGCGGCAATATAATTATTAAGCCACCGTTTCCGAGCAAGCAAGTCCCTTTAACGCGGAAAAGAAAGCAGCCGCGATCTTCCCGGCAAAAAGTAAGAGCGACAGGAGGTACGAAGAATGGTTTTTTTTCACGACCGCGCGCATCGCGAGAGAGGAAAGAGAGAGAAAGAGAGAGAGAGAGATAGGTACTTGCATAATTCGCCATGCTACATTTGTTTCGCCTGTCAGACATCGACTTCCTCGGGCCATCACCATCGAGCATGCCCGTATGCGTGTTCAGAGTCATAATATTGTAAAATTACGCTGGATGTCACGTAAAAAGTAGAAATCGGTAGCAGCGCAGCAGTTCGCGAGCTCTTTAATGGGCATGAAAACGACTTTATTCTATGGTGCAAGTTCAAATGAAGATCGTTATCTCCGTGGAACTCTTCTAAGTCCTCGAGAAACTAATCTCGACAATCTTGGATCAGCTGATGCGGTCGTCGATTAGTTTCGCGAAAAACCTTTCGCAGTAGAAAATTAGTGTTATTATTTATGACTCATGCGGTTTTATTTTATTTTTGTCCTGTACGAACGAGAAGTGACGCAAGGAAACATCATAAGCTGGTTAATTCCTTTGTTGTGCGACAGCTGTTTTGTATATCACTTCTATAGGTAATAAAAATTTCACAATCCTGCTTTATGGGATTTTCAGAAAAATAAGTCTTTATTATTCTGAGTCGCGCTTAACGATGGAAATCACTCGTCGAATCACTACGTTTTAAGTCATCTAATGATTACCTACAACATACGATAACATGCGCATAATCATTGATGCGTAATCATTTCATTTGCATAATCATTGATGCAGCAGGATTTTACTCTCTTAATTTTATGGTTTATCATTTCTTCCATCAATACTCGCACTTATACTTGGACATCGATACGTAAGATTAGCTGTAATTATTCTTTATTCTTTTATTCTTTCAATATACCGGAAGAATATTTTGTTAAACAATAATACATATTGTTAGAATGCATGTCATAGAAATGAAAAATTTTTAAAAGATAAATATGTATATTTTTATTTATTTAATCGTGGCTTTTAAAATGACTGCTGTATCTGTTTTAATTGTATTATCAAATTTTAAAGATAAAAACAAACAATATATCAAAATTAATATTACGTTACTATACAAGAAATTTAAACCTCCTAATGTCTCTTAATTCGCTTCATTTTGTTCACATGTGACGGAAATGTTGATCGTAATGTTATTCGTGTATACCGTTCGTTTCATGAAGCTCGCAATCAAACAGTCAATTCAATTAAGGAACAGAACATTCATTGCCCAAAGACAAATGGGAATTGACGATTCAAAATTCGACTCCCAAAGTGCCTGACTTGCCCTCCTTTAGAGACCGGTCCTCGCACACACACGACGCGTATATTCGTATTTATCTTTCGTTCTATGAAGGTATATGTGGGTATGCGATACCTTATGTAAGCCAGTATGTCGCAGACCCCGGCTGATAATTCCCTAACATTACATCGGTTGCATGAATAAAAAAATGAAGAAAAAGAGTAATTGGCTCCATATGCTTGACTTATACTAATGGTTGTACCTTCTCATTATTGATGTCTTTCGATTATATTCTAGAAATTCTCGTTATTTATACACCAAAGAGTTTTTCGGTTTTTAATCATATTATCAAAAATTTACTAATGTGAATTCTTTCCTCGGCATGTTTAGCATATCAGTGTTCTGAGATTTTTTTCAACGCTTTCTATTAACCTTCGGTCTACTAGATATAACATATCTTAGCAAGGGTCTGTGAAGTTAGTACATTTTATAAATTTTCATAATTAATGATTGTTCCATTGTACTACTGTTCTTTCAAAAATAACAAAATGTTGCATTGTTGCACTTTTAATATTAAAAAATCAAAAATAAAGAAATGCCGTGCTAACTTCACGTTCCAGCATAACTTCCTATAAACTCTAAAATATCAAATCGAATATTATGACATCTGTCAAGTGTTTCCGGTTCTTGATTATTATATGACGTTTCAGGATAAAATTCCAACAATTAATAATTTTTACACAGATTAGAATATTCGAATTTCACGGAAACGTGTTGACCCGATAATTTTGGATATTTCTGACATGTTCCGCTCGAGTTCTACGAATAAATTATCATCAAAGGTTTGTTCCGCCTTATAAATAATTTTAACTGTCGCTACTAGCACGTCACTTGGCGGAAATGTGTTGTATTATACCGATTATTTTCAGCACTCCTGGCGGTAGTTCTGAGTTGTTTCGATCAAGTTCTATAGGAATAAATTATTATCTAAAAATAATTAACACAACACATTTCCGTTAAGTGACGTGCTGGTAGCGATAGTTAGAATTGTTTAAAAAATATTTATAACGCGGAACCTTCGATAATAATCTGCTGTGATATTACTACATAGAAATTGTTTTGCTGAAATATCTAAAAATTTAGCTAGATGTAGATAAAAAATAATTTTGTAGGAAAATAATTACATCAAAATAATTACTACATATTAACAAAAATCTCAAATATGATGAGCAACGTTGCACAAAGTTTTTACATTCTAGCAATTACTTTGAACGTCCTATATGATTTTAATGGCTCGACAAAATTATTTTTAGTATCTGTATCTAACTAAATTTTTCGATGCTCGGCAAAATTTTCCTTTCTATGCAATTCTACTAAATTAGTATCTACTTACACTGTAGCATGGAGTATGAAATACCTCAGACAGTTCGTCATATTGATTTTTGATTTACGGAAGTAAATCAAAAATTAAAGTGAGTGAGTGGAAGGTAAAGTGGGTTAACATTCGCTCCCTAAAGGAAAGAAGAAATAGAGAACAAGAAAGTGTTGTTAAAGACGACAAACCCAATTTAGATTGCTACTACAAGTACCGTTGAACGCCATGCTCGCTCACTGGGATAACATTGTTGCACCCGACGCGAAACGTGCGGCGATTATTACATAAAGGCAGAGATACGGTATCCATTATCATATTCATCGGTTGAGTGAAGAATAATATCTTATTGCCTCGACAGTTCAACAACATCCTCGTGCTGAGAGTTCATCGGCGCCCATGTTGCTCCGCGCGCGATAGAAACTTCAAAAGCTACGCCTGACTCAACTGCATGTGGCCATTGCAAAACCGGCACACAAACGATTTCACCGCAACGCAGCAACGGAGTCTTCGGAAATTTCTCAGCTGTACCTATTATCGTTAACCGTCGGAGCTATCAAGAGCAAACATCGCAATCATAACACTACATTTTTTCTCGAAATAATTACCATCGGTGTAAAGTATCTCCGTAATTACACTTTCTTCAACATTTTTATTGGAGAAAAAAAAATAAAGTCAATTTAATTTTTTCGAATGCATATACGAGTCTCCTTGATGTTTTTCAATAAACTCTGAGAGTTTTATTATTTAATTTTATATTCAATAATATATAACTTCTGTTTATATCTTCCGTGTTGATTTTACTTTTCCATATTTCCACTTATCTTCTCGTGTATCTCGCAAGATACAACCTGATAACCTGAGGCTTCGCATATTGTGCGCGAAAACATGGCAATCTCACTCCAAATCACACATCTCATTCTAAACACAAATTCAGGCTTAACTTTGTTAAGGATATCCGCCTTGCGGAGAAAGCGGTCTCGGATGAATATACCATCCATTATTTCGACTCGGTTAGGTAACTTTGTTTTTCTAAAATTACTCCGAATTAAATGCGGAAGTTATTTTTTTACTGGAAAACGGAGAAATCCGCCGTGAGCATATTTTCGAAGCCACGTGTAAGACTGACGCATGGATAGGCGTCGATAGGAACTCTCAAGTATCTGAGTCGCATGGATTATTTTCTTTTATATATACACCGTCCTTATCGCCGCGTATAATCTCCAATACGTTTAATCGATCAGCCAGCTCGTTAAACGAGAAACGATGACCTGAGTTTTTCCTCATTCCGGATCGCGCAACCACGACCTCTGACTCTGACTCTCCATTTCATCGTTTGCATAATACACATGCATACACCGACACTGGTCGCACTATTCGTGAATCCAAGAGATGTTCGGCTCGAGAAACATTGCCGCTTCGTTCAAAAGCTTCAAAAGGATAAAGAGGAAAGATACGAGCCAGAACAACTCTCTGCAGCTTGGACCTTAATAAGAATTTTTACAGAATATGAGCAGAAAGTCATACAAAAGAAAAAAATTTGCTAAAAATTAATTTCGACTTTTTCGAGATGTAAGTTAGAGATATGTTAGCTTTATTAGCATTAAAGTAATTATTAAAAAATATTATTATTATAACTTATTATGTTAAAAAATTGTTTGATATATCATATTTGAAACAATTCATGCTTTTAGATCCATATATACCATCTCGCTTTCCTCTGCATGCAGAGAAGCTACCAACGCAGAAATATGCAAATCGATATAAGACTATCGACATGTCCAAAAGGAAAAGCGTGCACGTCGCAATTTCACCAGCGAATGCGTAGAACGTTAATAAATTATCCGCATTATGCAAATTCACCGTTCCGCGCCTGGCGTACCTCGAGGAATGCTTTACGCCGCGAAATGCAGCACCGAGAATTCTTGCATTTCTGAAAATGACGAGGCAGACAGTAAAACTAAGTGAACGGTTGCGAAATTTAAGATGTGTTCGCATCACATCGCGATTATATTTGCAGATTTATAGAAATCGCAACAACACTGTCGAATTCTTCAGTCTTTTACGAGACGAATAATAATCTCTGCTAAGTTTGCATTAAAATAATAATGAAATAGTTGCAACAATCTTTCTATGTTATGACAAACATTTAAATGTTTTGTCAATAAAATTAGATAAGTATCAATCAAAAATTTCTTCATCGATAGTCATTTTTTTATCACTAAAATATAAAAGCTTGAAAATTACGCGTATTTATATTGTATAAAATATTGGAAATTTATTATTTAGATATTTGAGTAATAATTATTATGTGAAAATAATATTACGCATCATATTGAACCTTCCATCATGATTAGTCTGCAAATTTTTTGATCTTACATACGTACATATTTTTTTATATTTAGGATTGTATTTATTACAATATTTTTCAGTTAAAGTTTAAATAATTTCCTTTAAAACAAGTTCTAGTTGAACCAAATAGCTTACTGTTTATGGAAGATATGATTTGTTAAAGACATTGGTACATAAATCGTATCACTAGACTTTAAAAGAATATTCTAGTCTACAATATATAAGACCTAAAAATGGGAATTATATTTATTTGAGATTTTTTTTCAAACTGCTGCATATATTCTTCTACTTTTTTATACATATACTTATACATATTTAGTAAACATCTACAAATTTTGATGTGGCTAAATGTTTATTAGTTTTTACGTTACGTAAATATGTTATGTTATGTAATATAAAAGAAATAATAATATGTGTCGTGGTGGTTGACATAATTGTAGCCTTTTTAACTTAATCGAAACAAAAAAATTCAAATAGATTTTGAATTATTATGAGTATGGCTATAGTCTAAATCAAGATAAATAAAAAATATTACGAATTATTGAAATAACGTATTAAAACTGCTATTATTAAAAGTAACACTTTTTCAACAAAATTTTTTAATTTGACATTTATGAAGAAATAATTAATTTATAGAAACGACAATAATCCTAGTTTATGCAGTAAAGAAAGATGTATCTATTTTATATACGCAAAAGTTAAAATTAATAGATTCAGTAATTTCTAAGAAATTATACCAACCGACTTGAAAAAAATATGGTTCCAAGAAGGACGCGTTTAAAGTGTCAAATACAGTTGCAATATAAAAATAAAACTTTATTTCTAATCGACGATACAATACAAACCCTGCGCTGACTCAAAATACTCATATTTTTCACTTTTTCTCCAGCCTACATTTGATAACAGTTGTCTTTGAATTGACAGCGTTAAACACAAGAGTGAGCTACAACTTAAAAATATCTAATCTTTTTTTTTTTTAAGACTAATATCGACAAAATTCCTTTTAGGAATTTAATTTTTAGATTCTAAATAAAAAAGGAAATATTGATTTTTTTTTAATTCTAGACTACAATACCCCCTTAAGCCGTGTATTTCCAATCGAGTATTCTCTATAAGATCATCATCACTTGATCCTTATTTAACGTACAGTAAACAAAGATAAAATGATGTCTGGATGATACTTGAATGAAAATCTGAACATGGCCGTCAAGAATTTAACATGAGGAGTAGTAAAAATTTTTAACATTAAGAACACGGGTGATTTGAGCTAATCTGTACAAAAATGTAGTCTTCTGGCGATTAGCACGAATATGTGCCGGCTAATTTCGTACAAGGGATCGCATAGGGATGCGTAACATCGCGACACAACAATCGGCCACCCACGTTCCCCGCAGTAATATCGTGGTTGGCCGATTAACGAGCCGTATCACACGAGATCCGTCGTTAACTGCGTCCTAACAGTATCGTAAAATCACCGATCGGTATCAATCACACTCCAATACCCCGGCGCGGATCGCGATGTATTTCCACAACTATAGCATACGTAAATGTGGCCCGCGCGAAAGGCGTCTGTAAGCGCATTGCGAATTTAATTGGAAACGCATGCAACGGAGTATGTAACGGTGCACGAGTTACATTCTCTAATTAGATTAATCAGAATTTATCATTAAAGACCGAGTAAGACAGAAATGCCGTGAGAGCGAGTTCATGATGTTGTTAATGATGGATTGCGGTTTACTGATGGTTTAACACGTGACATATCACGCCGCCAACAATTTTGCAATTCGTGATTAAAAAGCAGTAAACAAGCAGTAAAAAGCCTTATCTACAAAGTTTCAATGTTGCGATCATATAATGTAAATTCTTCTTGATTAATATAAAATTAATTCAGTTTAATTACATGAGAACTTTATTATGTATACTTATTCACGTACCCAATATTATTTAAATTGAAATAACAATATATGGCACTAGCGACCTATAGATATTTTCCTTTGTAATTTCACATCTTGAAAATCTATTAAAATGCAATACGTAATGTTGAGGATATACATGTTAAATTAGAGACAATTGCACAAGATTAACGATGCTTACATGGCTTTACAGGCTGTTGCAAAGGAGTGAAAGTTATTAATAGCGCGTTACAGATAAATTTAACTTTCAACAATGTTCCCGCATGGTGCGTTTATGAACGATGGAAACGTGGCGAAGAATCGATCTACGGTCAATCGATTTACCGCATGAAATCAAATGCCGTGGAATGCGAGTGGAAAAAAAAGTGAGAGGGCCAGGAAGACACGTCGCCGGTACGATTCCTTGGTTCGTTGTTCGCACAACCTTGCGTTTTGTGCCAGGAAAGGCCTAGAGACCGATGATTTATTTTTGAATATGTGTGGCAAATTAATAATTCGCGGCCTTGTTCGCATACAACCAGCACAAGATCATAAGAATCTAGCATTTCGTAAAATGATATCCAACACTTTTTATATTCGTCAGGGACAAAGTGTCTATTACAAGTTTTATTTGGCGATAGAAAAATCACCAGAATCATTGTCGTCAGTTTACAATTATGTGGCACTATGTCGTTGTCATAAATATTTTTTCGATATTTTTTATTCATGAAAATTGTATTTGATTCAAGAAATACATATATTCTGAATAGTTTGTAGCAAATTTTGAGACATTGTGATTCGTGTTCTTAGAAGATATTTAATTCTAAACACAAGAAATGTGTCTCACATATTTTATACTGGCATTGAACACGTGCCAGTCTTATATTAAACAAATAAAATTGCATTAGCAGTATCTTACATTATATTAAAATCAACTAAATAATTGTTCCAATTTCGATTTATTTTGATAATTTAAACATAAATTATTTCATTATCAAACGTATTTAAAAATAAACGTATTATATATTAAAAAATTTAGTTTTACTTAATTTATTGTGTATTTGAAAACATATTTCATTAAAATCGAGCCGTCAGGTTCGTACAAAAGAGCTTCAAGTATATTGCGTATGTATTCAGAAGTACAAGACTTATATAGCGGGTAATAAAAATATAAGGAAGGAATTGCGAAATATTCGCAACATAGGATGATCACTAGTTACGAGTCATCTATAAAATTCCATCATGCTGGTTAGAAGGCATGTAAGGTGTCGATACGTTAGGCTTCAGGAATGCATGAATTGCGTGTGGATCTAGCATTAACCGCTACTCCATGCGAGAACGGAAAAATATATCCAAGCTGAGATCGGTCAATCGCTGATCGCCGTTGACACGCATTCGAGATAGATCGTCAATAGATCGCCAGCAATCGAGCCTTGATCTTGTCCGACGACAGAACCAGTTCCGCTGAATGGCAGACTGATGTATAATGGTACTAAACGAACTTCCGCGTTCAATGCAAGATTATAGATATTGCAAGAACGGTCGTTCAATCATCTCAAAATGGATATTTAAAAGACAGTGAAGTGCGAACTACACATCAGAGAAAAAGAAAAAGTACGATTGATAGATGCGGATACAGTATGAGAGAAAAGCGTTTGCTATTTGTGACTATAATTGCATGAGAAAATAACTATGATTAGAAGCTCAATTTTTATAATTAGTACAGCTACAATGTTAGTAATAATAATTATACTTGCAGTTCTACCAAAAAAAATATATAATTGGCACCGAAAATGATTAAATTATACATAAATTATGCAACCATTTTTTCTCTCTCAATGAACAACCGTTGAATCTAAGAGGAAAAAAGAGGAAAGCATCAAGAAAAATCAACTACAAAATTAAAAAGTGCGATTAATTTCATCCAAAGTAGCAATTAGCTATGAACTTTGTGCGAGGTACATGCGAATTGAAAAAACTTCTGTTCTTTCCGATTCGGATTTTATGTTCGCGGGTCAACAGTGTGCCTTGACCTCCGCGGTTTAATTAGAAATTATTGCACGCGGCTCGCGTGCAATATACGCGCGATTAATAATCCGCGTGACGTTCCTTAGCGTAGCCGACGGTATTATTCAATTTGGTCACAATTCACGAGTAGGTTGCTATCGGTATAGGGTCGCACTACTAATCGTAAGATCGAAAGCGTTTCGAGACACCGCCGACCTTACATGCGCGAGGCCTGTTCACCGTTATTAACCGCGATTTATCGGCTTGCCGGCTTTTCGACTTGCTCGTGAACGCGCATTCCGCATTTGCTGCCGGTTATCGTCGAACGATAAATCCACTCGTATCGCAACACGACGCGTCACGGCAATGCGAGTGAATTAATAGTATAGTTCGCGCCGATCCGAGGGTTCTCGTTAATGCGAAAGCGCTGGTCTTCTGGTTCACCGCTCGCGAAGATCGCTCGACATTCACCTGCGTTCTTTGGAACTCCGAGAAACGACGCGAAACGAATAAAGGCCAATGGTCCACGGATTTACTCGTAGAAAAAGAGGTTTTTTTCCTTCCTTCTGCGATTTTACCGTTTGAAATCAAGGATGGCCGACAGAGCGTGAAGGAGCAGTTTTGAGAAAAAAAAAAAAACTCGCTTGGTTTTTCTCGATAATTACGATTTTTCGAAAAGTATAATACACTTTTTGTGTATTGCATGGTCACAAGTGACATGCGAATTAAGATCAAGAATTCGTTTAATATCCATAAATTAAAATTGTGGGAAACCTTGAATGCGCAATGACTTCCGTAATTCCGTGGATATAATACTTGCGAGAATGATTTGCTAAAAGTAGCTTCTGAAAAACAAGAAAACGGGTCACACGACACATTGGATGAACGTATAGTTAACATGCTGACACACATATTATTGCTGAAGTTTCATGTCGCGAGAAGAAACTTGTCACGAGATTTGATCCGAGTTACGTTGGATTCGACAAGCGAGTTGGAGACATTTTATATATGATCGAAATATTACGAAATGTTTCGCGATATACTGTGAGACCAGAAAATTCTTCGGAAAATTAGATAGGACTAATACGCATATCGACATCTAGTAGATCTATTTCGTGTTGATAACATATATCGGCGAGTACGTATAAAATTTACAGTAGAGAAAGATAATAAAACTACTCGTAATCAAGTGTAAACTTTTACGAGCAGAAGATCGGAGAAAGAGAGATCAACGTTTCTATAAGTGCAGTGAAAACATAGAGACGTTCATGTAGAATGTAGAGCATCAAATTAATATGTCGAAAATTCATCTCTTAAAATGGCTTCATCCATGAATTCATCGATAAAAATATAATTTTTAGAAAGAATATTTATTGTAATAAATATTTAATATGAAAAATCATATTCTGACAAACATAAAATTTTTAAAGACGTAATAAACAATAAAAAGCATTTTTTTATTCTATTTCAGATGTTAATTTTAAAATTGCGTCCAAATAATTATATATATTTCTCTTTATCTAAAATATATATAATATTAAAAATTGATTAATCGTGAATATTTACGGAGAAAAAGATCGACATAAGATATATCAGAAATGTGTAACAATATGTAAGTTTTATCTTGTAATACTTAACAGAACAATCAATTAGTGGATGTCTGTGATTAGCAACAACTACATTTTTAGAACACACTGTAATCAAGAATCACTGAGATCAGTTGCATATGATGTAGCAATAATTTCCATTAAAGTAATGGTCACTCATTACACAGAGAAAGTATACTTAACCATCGCGGTTGTAGTCGCACGCGTACAAAAAATAAATTAAATAAAATTTAACACATGACGTATGTATGTAACTAGGAGTATCCCATAAAAGTGGCATAATTTTATTCAAAGCACTTCAAAGGCCTACTTCTACTTTCTTCTTCGCCGTGCGACACTCGACGAAAAGAGACTTAATTATAACGATCTCGAGTCTCAATTTCACAAACGGAAATTTCTTAATCGCAGCAAAAAAAAGAATGAGAAAGAGAGAGAAAAGAGATTTTGTGTCAGACATATACTTGATAAGCTTACTTTAATAAACTTAAACTTGCTGTATGTTCAAGGACTTCAAGATAAACGCCAAAAAAAACTTTTAAATTAATTACTACATAAAAGTCAAACTCTTCTCTCTTCATAAATGTCTTTTTTAATCTACATCAGATAAAAACGGCAAAAATAGTACATGTAATTCCTTCCATGGAAAGTAAGTAGAAATGTAAGTTTCTTTCAAAAAGCAAGTATAAACTTTAAATACATAGAATTCATTTTTTCTCTATTATTATTAATATATTAATTATATTTAATATATTTTCAATTGTAAATATTTTTTTTTTCTATAAATATTCCTACAGCTCGATAAATAATAAAACAAAAGTAAGAGCATTTTAGAAAATCATTCGCTCATAACGTATAATTTATTGTCTATAAAAATTTTCTATACAGACTGGCATGAATTAATGTGGCAAAATATAACTGTTGTACTCCCGTATTTATACAATAAATATACATATCGCAAATTCATTACTGATAAATGTATAACGCGTTCAGTTCTTAACGCATCGCTACATGGGAGGTCATCGATGACGAACTTTCGAAGAAAATCAAACATGCTTCGTGTCACAAACGAGCGTATAAATTCTTTATAGAGCATTAAAACTCGATCTATACACGCATCCGGGATCATCATAATTAGAATACTCTTTCATGATAGTCTTAATCGCGGATTTAGAAACACACTCTCATTTCTTGTGGGAGGAACAACTCGGAAAGAATCATTGAAACACTTTCCAACTGCGATTCAATTTCTCTATTGATCGAGACAAACCAGGAGACAGACAATAAAAGAAATTTGCCGTAATTTGTGCTGTCTTCTTAATGAATGCGAAGAATTTTATCAACAAAACTAGAAACTCTCTCTTTTCTCCATCAACAAGTTAACTATATTTAATACATTTTCACGATTTACCTATTAAAGTTATATTGATACAGATGTTACATGGCTCTGATCAAGAGTGTAAAATATTTTCCTACAAATATTATGATTATTTAGATGTACGGGAGGATCCTCTCCCTGGGAAAAGTTAAACATGTAAAATGACATTAGAAAAGAAGAATAATGATATGATACTAGAAAAGAAAAAGTCGATATTACATATATGAGGGGAGAAAAGGTATACTTTCGTCTGTAGACCACATGGCACAAGAGACACGTTGCTCCAAGACGGCGACAATCCGTCTCGGAAAAAAGAAGCATCCACACAAACGAAGGGCGTGCCGCGAGCAAGGACAAAGCCATCAAGAAAGATAGAAAGCGAATGTAAGACGATTTTGTCGACTCGTTCCTTGCAAGAGTTTCTCTGGTGAAATGCAAACCATTCTTATATACAGCAGACATACTGTTGAAAGCGGTGAAACCTCCTGGGCTTCTACCAATAAACATTACTTTACTATGCGTACATCCTGCAGTCGTCGTGAGCTGCAATCGTGAAGTGTTTGACTCCGACAAAGATACAACAGTAGTGTCAAAAATATTTTAACGTATAAATTGAAAAATTTAATGCTATTTAATTTGTTGCTACACCTATAGTCCGAACTTTGTTGCTCAATCATTGTTGCCTGAGGAATATTTTGGTATCAAAAATCATGTCTTGCACTTGAACACCTTGAACATGGATTAATTTCGAGTGTGATGTGAACGCCAAAATAAACTAATTATTTTTCAGGTGTTCGAATTAACAACAAGTTTATGTTTTGATTTATTTCAATATTTACCTGAGAATTATTTTGGAGGATTATTTAAAATAACTAATAGTTACCAATATTGCAAATGAGAAAGTTCTTCAAATTAGATTTACAGAATTGAAAACTCTTTTACACGTTTAAAATATCTATACATATGAATAAACGGCCGACATATATTCAAACTTAAAAACGAAAGGACCCAGAAAATTACACATGCATTATACGTAACTTCCTAATTTTTTTCCGTTTTTAAGGTTCAAGGCTTTAAATTGGCTGTACGTTGTCAGAGACAAGAAATGACATGCAATAAATTAATTGCTACGTACAGCTTCATTTTTTTTCTTTTAAAATTTTCTTTTAAAAATAATTTCGTAATCCTAAAACGTGTAAAATATACAAACTGAGACATCTGTCATATGTCATAGAAGTGTAAAATACTTAATTCAATCCTGAAATAATGATATATTTCTCAATTGTTAAATACGCAATAGTTTTTGACAGCTGAGAAATGTATTGTTATTTTAGAAATTATTTTATTCTTCTACTTGACTTGGATAAAGGTCTTACCGCATATTTTACAAATTTCAAGATTACGAAACGATTATGTTTTTTAAGAGAAAACATACGAGTACGCGTTTTAAAAATTTGAATAAAAAATTCACTTCCAGCTTATAAATGTCCGCGTTCACACGCTTAAATTAAAGTAGAAACTTTAGAGTGCCTATTGCAATCACTCTAATATATAAAACACTATATAGGAGATTTATAAAATAATATTATAATACTCTCTAAATATATAATTAATATTATTATTATATATTACATAAATTGCATCTTCGTGTATTATTTTGTGGTGATGTCACAAATAATAGTCATTGTAATAATTTAGTGCCAAAATGTCTCATCATTGAAATTAAAATCATATATTGTACTATCACGATGATCATGTTTAACGTCATGCGAACAAAAAATGGGTCTCAAGCTACATGCTGTCGACACGTGAATCATTTTCAATGTCAGGAACTTGTTTTCTGCGAGAACAATGGCCACTGCTACGTAATAACCGCAGTATTACCATTTAACGCCATTTCATTGCAAACTGTATGGATAGAGAACATACAACAAACGCGTAATTATGTCAAATCATTTGAATCAAGTATCATTGATCGTATAAACCTCCCTTCAACTTGATCGGTACAGTGAATGATGTAAACTGCATGGAATAATTTCGATCATTTATTCGAAGTAAATTGCAAATTAGATAATTGATTGGTTTAACGGAACAACAAAGAGTTCTATTCAAAGTAATCTTGAATAAAGTTACTAACCTTCACATATATAAAAAGATTCAAACAGAATTAAAATTTTATCTTAACAGTGATAGAACGGAGCTAATAGAGCAAATGCAAATATTTAAATAACTTTAAAATATATATCGTCTATACTTTGCATAAGGTAGCACAAAGAAATTACTACGCTTAATACAATGATCTATGTCACAATCTAATCTCCGCTCTACTTTGTACGATTCTCTTAAT
This sequence comes from Acromyrmex echinatior, assembly GCF_024713525.1. Lineage (NCBI taxonomy): Eukaryota > Metazoa > Arthropoda > Insecta > Hymenoptera > Formicidae > Acromyrmex > Acromyrmex echinatior. Next base: position 12,856,437 of record NC_141860.1, read on the forward strand.
AATTAATCACAGTCAATCTCCAAATCACAAAATCGGAGATTATTTACAGCGTTAATTTTTTTTAATCAAAAAATTAATACTTTTCCGTTGAAATAACTAAACTACGAATTATATAATCGCGTTTCGCAATAACAGAGTTACACGTAAGTCGTTGCAGCGCCAACTACACTACTACGTCGTCAAAATTGAAATATCTCAGTCATTGTCTCGATGCCTCTCTCGGCGCACGTTTATGTAAACGGATAGGTGCTTAGGTAAAAAAATGAAATTACCGGCGAATCACCGTCACCACATGGATAATGAACGCGAACAAAGGTGTACGCGTTCGCGTAACTCGCTTTCTAACATCAGATATATACGAGCACCTAATGTTCACGCGTTCATTCGATTCTCTCTCTCTCTCTCTCTCTCCCCTCTCTCTTTCTTTCTCTCTTTACGACGAATTGTTTATTCAATGCTACTAAATCATTACCTCTATTGTACTTGTTTCAGATCTAAACATCCTTTCTCTTGTCATATGTGCAGTACAATAAAATCTTTACATAAAACATAAATAATACTCGTAAAAGCGAATAAAATCTAAATACTTGAATATCTTCGAAAGTAAAGTATTCGTGTATATAAATAAAATTTCAAGTAAAATCAGTTTGAAAACGTAATTACAACTTTAACATTCATGAAAAACTTAGTTTATAATAGGTAATAATAAATAGCAAGCAAGGGTTAAAATATTTCAATTTTATGTTTATAAAATAATGCTACGGCAAACACATCAATGTTAATTAAATGAGCAAATGAGGAAAAAGAAAGAGCAAAAATGTATCTTAATTAACTTCTTTACTTCCGGTTGCAAATTGTGATTACATTCACGGCACACACGCGTGCGCAGTTAGTCGTAGGTTAATTATAAATGTTACACTTCACTGCATACGCTGATTGCGCTAACCACATATAATTGTGCTTAATAACACCGACATCAGTGAGCACACTATTGTTCTAATACGTCTATGTAGAGAAATCGACATTCAATATACTACAATATCGAGATCAACCCCGATCGAAATAGACCGTGCCGTCGTTAATCTATAAATTATAAATTCGCCTTGAAAAATGTTTCAAAGTAGAAATTAAGGTTTATCGATATAGACAAAAGTGTCTGTAATTACGAGTCTATTTATCCTTAAAAACTGACACGATGGTGGATAACTGTTTTCATAACAAGTAATTTTCAGACAAATCATCGTAATGAGAAGACTTTCACGTTTTTCAGGATAACGAAAGGAAGCTGACGTAAATTATTAGTTATGCAGCATCGCGTGGAGATGCGCTCCGACAGTGAAGTATGTAATCTGAAATATTTGCGAGAAAACACTTTTCTTATCGATTGCGCTCGTGTTGGCTTAGTGCTTAGTGCAATTGAACGTGCATTTCGCGCACGTGTCTCTTGCGCGAGAAATGTCGAGTTCAGTCCTCTTCTATGTAAGTGGAAGAGACAGTTCGTGCGGACGGTGTAACGTGTAAAACGTGCAACGATTTGAAGGGATTCGCGAGGTGAAACGACAAGTCTTACTTTGTCTCTTGCATAATCGAATGATCCCATTCTCTCCACGGTGCTCTCAAAAATCAACGACATGTATTTATGCGAAAGCTTTATTTGCAAAGTTCTTATTGACAAAGATCATTAATCTGTATGACATTCGCGAAAAAAACAGATTTTTTTTTTAACAGTGTGCTGATCACGATATATATGATTACAATGATAATTATAATATTCGATGTAAGTTCAGTATATACTAGGCTCGTCGTTTTGCGGACATATCGGCTTGCGAATTACCACCATGCGTAATGTACTGTTGTAATATTCTTGTGGATCGTCCCGACCTATTCTTTGATCCCGCGTTCTTGATTCTGTCGTCTCGGGCATGGTAATGATTTCATTCCTAAGATTCGATTATTATTAAGTTTCTTTATTTTTTGTAAAAATAATATTAGTTTAGCTTGAATATTAGTCTAATAATTAGGCTTTATGTATTATAAAAGAAATTTTTTAACTGAAAGAAATATTTTTTTTAATTTAAAAAAAAAACATAAATTACGCAAATTTTTTTATTTTTAAATTCACTGTAACAAATTGCCTAAAATTTGGACAAGAGCTGACGATTTCTTACAGTTACATTGCCTGAATTTTCGGACAGAATATTGTTTAAATTTTTAGCTATAGTTGTATCAATTTCCAGCCACATTTCTCTGAATTTCTATAATTCAGTCTGAATATTTAAGCATTGAAATCAGAAATATTTATAGATACTATAGCTCGAAATTCAGAGAAATGTGGCTAAAAATTGATACAACTATGGCTAAAAATTCAGAATTGTCTGAATTTTTTACAATGTTAGTCATAAACAAGAAATTAAAGAAACAATGATAATACTTGGAAGTTTATTTTAACCTTAAAAATGATGCGTTATCTAATCCTCTCTAACTGTACAACAATATTGTGACTTTAAAAATAATTATCTTTAAATTACTTGTAATCTTATGTATAATTTATGTATATTATCTCGAAATGAAGGCTGAAGGAGGGTCGACAGAGAAAACGAGTCGATGAATATTCGTGCATGCAGGAGCGTGGTTTCACGAGGAACATCCTCACATCGCATACGTCGTGTTGCGTGCACGTGGTGCATCGTAGGACGACGACTTTTACTTTCTAAAGCAATAAGTAAGACGCTATCGCGCGAACTTATTCACGCGCACGCATACACGCACGCACGCACGCACGCACGCGTTCATATGCCAGAATAAAAACCACATTGGGAGACGCCCACGAAACACACGGGTGACTGAACCCGATATATATATTCAACGTGCACGTGATCCCGACTCGTACATTCATATTTTCTATCGATTAATAATAACGCAAAATAGTATCCGTGCCTTTATATTGCTAACTATTGCACGCGCGCCTTCGCTAATTTTATTATCCCCCGATATAAAATGATTCTTGCACCGTGACTCATACTCGTTTCGCGGCGAACGAGGAATTTTATACAAGGTCGAGGGATCAGTAAGAATTAATGGATATTGCTTAAACGGAGATTAATGTCGAAATTCATGCTCGTTCATTTAACATGATCCATTTGCGGTTTACTTTGAATATATTTTCGCAAACACGAACCTGCCTGTACAGACATGATTTCAATCTATTCTCTGAAACGGAGCCGCGTGACATCCGGCGACTGTTCACCAAAATTATCGGCATGTTACGGCTCGTGGAATCGTTGCTGGAGTCAATCGACGGTATTGGAAGGAACTGCGAAGCGACGACTAATTCCTCGTTTACTCGCGATCGAAAATTTTCAAAGTTTGTCGGCACGCCACAGTCGTTTGTACCAGTATACAGAGTGGTTCATTTTTATCGTGCGTATTTCGGACGTTTTATGTCTATATAGATTATATATGTAGATATCCGTATCTGAGTTCTTTCTTTCATTTTTTTTTCCCATAAATTCTTCCTTAAAAAATTTCGATCAATTATGCGACTAAGGCAAGGACTTTATCGTTAAATTAATTTTCAAAAATAAATCATAAAATGATCTTCAACTAATTGCTATTTTAATTGTAAGTATTTTTACTTAAATTTTCATTAATTTTTCATCAACGTTAAAAATAAATGCAAAAAGTAAAAATTAATAAACGTTGTGTCTTGCCTTTATAAGACGATATTAATTTTAAAATTGATAAAAAAGTTGACGAATAAAAATGTTTTCTTGAACAATGTAATTCAGAAACACCCTGTATATTAACATAAGCCGATCGATCGCTTGGTACGATGTCCCGAATCCATATTCGGTGCCAGGATGCACCTGCCTGCCGACAAATCACCGAAGTTATTTCGCGGCAAAGTGCAATTTAAGCTTTCATTAGAGAGAATCTGCAGTGGACAGAAGGCAATGCTATGAAGAAGTAACCGCACTAAAGCTCGGAAAGAGAAATTTGCTCGAATTCCTATCTATATCGCATATAGAGAAAGTCTTTTCTTCCCGCTTTCATACAGCTGGATTGTTTTGTCTGACATTGTCATCGCAAGTTATTAATCATCATCAGATATCAGATTGTGTTTCTTTAAGTTGCTGAGAAGCTGAGAAGATATTGAACAGAAGGCAGCAGTAGGTCGAAAATAATTGCCTTGTAGTCTACTTATACTTATATGTTCCTATTCGAAATAACAGAAACACTATATATAGACTATAAAATTAAAAATAGATTAGACTGCAAAATAAATACTACTAAATGCAGTTTGATCTATTAAATATACACGAAAAGAATAATTTTGCTGAAATATCTAAAAATTGAGCTAAATACATATCTGAAAATAATTTTGTTTGTGGATTATTAAAATAATTAAGTAGGACACTCAAACGTAATAAACAATGTTGGAAAAAGTGATGTTCTTATCTAATAGCAACGAGCCTTTTAGATACAAAATTACTTTAATGATCTAACAAAATTATTTTTGAATCTGTATCTTCTAGTTTTTAGATATTTTTTTAAATCATCCTTTATTTCCAAAGTTATTTGAAAATTTGCCATAAAGGATTAACAAAAGTTTGTATTAAAAAAATATATATATAAATAATGAGATAAGGATCCTCTCGTAAAAACTTTGTGCTAAGCAATGAAAAATAAACACACGTTACCGAGAAGATAAGAGAACAATAAAGGACTTTGCACGGAATAGAAATTACTGATATCGGCGATGGTCGATTTCATATTTTGCAAAAGTAGTAATGTTTCAATACGCGCGTTACCTCACGCAACTTTCTCAAACGAGGTGATCGATAGATACAAGCATGCTCTCGTGTACACGCGTGTACACGAAGCGAATGAGTCACGCCGAGAGACGTAACCACCACTCGCATATAGTACAGCTTGTAATCAAATAGAATCTCCGTACGATCCAGTGAGCAGGACGCAAAACCGTGAAAGTGCAGTTCTACGCTCCGCGCAGAACTCGTTGCAATTCGAATCCACGGATGCGACGTACTTAGATAAGATATCACTTTAACACATCTGAACAAATTAGTTCACTGAATGTGTGTATCTTTGCAAAGACTGAAACAAAACATTTCATATTCTTCGATAAATATTTTTAGGACACGTAATATGTTGTTTCGAAAAAAAGTTACATGAATCTATAATGTAGATATTTAATGTAAACTTTTATTCCATTCTATTTTAAAAAGTTACAAGATTGAGATCAAAGGTGGACTAATATTATCTCGTATATATATATATGTGAGTATATTTTTTATATAGTATTTCTTATTTGAGGCAAATCTTAAGCCTTGTCAACGATGCTAGAAATCGAGATCTCGGATGGAGAAAGAATTGACCAATCGCATTAATTATGTGACCGAATTGCTCAAATGTGATTTGTAATCGTTAATTCTTTTTTTGTCCGAGATCTTGGATCGATTTCTAATAAGACTAGAACGAACACAAGGCTTAACACAAATTGAAGGCTTGATCCGCATTTGTATCAATACTCTTAATAATATTAGATATTACTATTAATGTTAGGTACTGCTAACATTAATAGATGCGTAATAAGCAATTCTGATTTCAGATATGTATTAGAAAATGATATTCCTCTCAAAGTGCGAGTGCAATTCTTAAGTAGCAACGCATCTCGTTCGATAGTTTATTCGTCTGTATCATTTACGGGCCTATAAAGCTGATCAACCAGTCGAGACCGTTTCCGGCGAACATTGGATGTCGCCAACGTGTTAGTCGAATGTAAACCGACCGCAATGGCGATACCGTTACTGCTTTTTAACGCGGTTAGCACGCGAACGAGCTTGCGGATTCGAACCGCAATGCTGTATCTATTCGCTCTTGCGAATTCGATATTTATGCCTTCGGCTACCGAGTGAGTTCGACTTCAAGTCTGGGTGATAAACAAAGAAAATTTTCATAGAGATATAACTTTCCACTGACAAAATGGGTCTTAAAACATCGATATTTTGATTGTGAATTCTGGTAAATTTAAATCTTCCAAAAATAAGTAAAATACAATCTGATTTCTATAATGGTAAAAACTCGTTGATATTTGACAAGTATATCAGAATTTTTCAGATTTTCTCGAAGATCCCTATTGCTGATAAAAGAGTGAAAAAATATTCCGTATTGCCAGATTAATGTAAGCGATAAAGATTAAAGTTGATAAAAATCTAGTTAATTAAAAAAAAAACACAGATGCATCTTATAGAATATACAGAAAAAGTTTAGAGTTTAAAAATTGTTAAATGCCCTGCTCGAAATTCTGAAAATAACAAAGAATAACTCCAATTTCTTGTTTTACCTTTATGTTTTCAATTAAAAGCCGAAATTTCTACTGAGAAAATGCTACTCTTTTTTCGAATAAAAAAATAAAATAGGAAATTAGCAATACCCTAATTGTGTAGAAAACGTCTGTCCTATTGGAGCGACCGCGACAATGGTACCACGTTGCAACGTGTCCGTGAAATCCGCTTCTGACACTTCCTCGGTGTTCATAGAATTTGAGACGGTATCGGTTATCTCGCTTCCGAACGATGTGGAAATTGTCGACGTCATTGTTGTGCTCTGTAGATTTTCGCCTGCAATATACGCATCGTCGGGGAAAGGAGACGGAAGTAAGACATTGCAACTGACGTTTCCCACCGCATGCTAAAAGCTATTTGATTCTAAGATTTATCGATTTAACGTACAGATGTATAGAAAAACCTTCAAAATATTGCGAACTATTTCAGATGTATCATTATTTTTCAATTATAAATAAAAAAAATTACTCTACCATAAAGTATCTAAAGAAATTGCAATTTATCAAATATATCGCGCATTTAAAAGAAGCCTTTTAAATCAATTTAAATAGAAAACTGAGAACATTTTTTATAACTGACTTGATGAATGTCGATATTTGTAATTGAATTTATAATTGATATTAAATATATTATACGCGTCTAAAAGAAGATTTTTAAATCGATTTTTAAATATTATAGAAAATTGAGAACGTCTTTTATAATTCTCGATTCATAATAAATTCGTAATAAATTGAAATACCACTATCGATATATTCCAGGCAAATTTAAATAAGGATAAATTTACTCAGAATCATTTCTAAAAATATCACGAGCGCCAATATTTTATGTGCATCGTTCCATGTATATTTATCTTATAAATAAACCGGCATCAACAGTTGAAATTCTATAAGGTCTTACTCGGCTCCGTTCTCTCGAGATCACGATCGAAGGTACTCGCGGAGAGGACGATAGTGTTCGTAGCGGAGGTCGAGGGTTCATCGGGGTCTTCGGAGAAATAACTGGCGAGGTCTTGGTAAGATTCGCGCGTCCTTGCAGCATCCATAGGATGATGCTCGAACTGATAATCCAAGCTCTTTTCCGTATCTTGTTCGTTCAGCGTGGATGCTGACGAAGAGAGAGAATGTAAAGGGAATATTTTTTAATAATTTTTCTCTAAAATATAAACTTTAGAGAAAAAAAAATTTGAAAAAGACATATATTTCTTCGTTTATCAAAGTGATATTTTTACCACTGTCAACATTCGCAAGTTCGTCGATTTTCTCGAGGACACGCGGACGAATTTCGGAATAATTCACGTTCTCCGCTTGAGAATCGGATTCCCTCTCACTCTTCGATTTCATAAAACGCTTCAAAGGATTATGAAAGGTAGGCAGCTTCGATCTAATCTGTGCATTGTGTTCATTAGACGATGTTTCCTCCTGAAGGTAAAATACGTATTTCGCCCCTCCATCATGTCGCAAAGCCGATTAAATTGTTCAATTAATATTTTATTGACCGGCTTATATAATTTTCTGGGCACTTAAGATACATTTTATTTTGTTACTGGACATTTATGAAGTCGAAGTTTCCACAATTAATGCGATTGTACACGGAAACAATGATTTTATTGAAGTATCTTAAATTTAGCTACACGGAAACGTTATGGTTGCCACAACCGAGAATAATTAATGATATTTTTCGTTCATCGACACAATTTTATTATAAAAACTATAATACAGTTATACAACAATCGTACTACAGTTCTTGTAACTAAATTGTATTGATGGGTGGAAAATATCATTAATTATTTTCAGTTGTGGCAACCATAACGTTTTTTTCCATGTAGCTAAATTACAGATATAGATTTGAAAATTATTTCCTTCAGCAAAATCATTCATTCTATGTAAGTACGGAAAACTTGTATTAATTATGTAATAGAATATGATAAAAAATTACAATGCAGAAGTCAGAACATACGTAGGATGTTCTAAGATTCATATCTCTCTCCATTTAATTAACCATTTAATTAAATTCTTCAAATATAGTTAGACCTTTATCTACAAAACTTTCAGGAAGTCAGCTTTATTTACACTTATTATAAAAGTGCAATAGGTACCGAATAATACAAGTATATGTCAAATGTTTAATCAGTTTAATGGGATATGAGAGACAAAAAATAGTAACTTATTCTCGAATTCTGATATTGCAATATAAACCGCTTCATATCCCAATAGGCACATAATATTATTTAATATTTTAAGCATATTCTTAGAATATTAAATGTACATTTAATATTCTAAAGATATGCTTAAATATTAAATAATATTATGCGCCTACAGGGATATAATAACAACCGAAACTGTTGACGAAGTAATCGAAAATAGAAACTGTTGCTTAGATCAGCAAAATATCTGGATTCTTCTCTTCAAACATATACATTATCTTTCAACTTCCTTCTATCGAAACCTTAAATAATATATTCTCACCTTCTGTTTCATTACGGAGAGTAAAGATTTTTTATTGGAATGATTAATGGATGTGTGATCCACGGAATCTCGTCGTTTCGGGGTATCCGAACTCTTCGAGGCTTCCCTATTGATTGTATCACTCATATCTGAATCACATCGTCGATAAAACCTCTTTTATCACAATCGTACTTATCAATTTGAACGTCGCACATTTCGATATCGACCATTGCGTCCGGTCGGTTGGCTTTTGTTCCTCGTCATTAATGTTGTTAATACGGATACTTTAAACGTTCAATATAGAATAACGAGACTTTAAATGATAGAAAATAATAGAATAGATATCTTCTCCGAGTGCACAATTTGCCATGGCAAATTAAGCTGGATAATAACAATATTTTGTTATTAGATAATAATATTTTGTACGTAACATCTTATATATTTTTTCCACGTTTCTCAATAGTTTCAAATGAAAAAGAAATTCGATATCATAAAATAGAATACTAGGAATATTTTAAGGAATATTTTAATTGATAAGAAATTACAATATAAATAAATTTAAAAAACATCTATTAATTAAAGTCTTTATAAATAATAAAAACAAATTGCAATATAAAAGCAAGTATATCATTTACATTATATTTATTAAGTAAATTAAGTTTCTATGCATTTCAACATGATAATTTGAAACGAAAGAGAAATTTGATATGGTAAATTAGAATACCTATAGGAGTATAATTAAAATATATTTATCAATAAGAAACTGCAATACAAAGAAATTGATAAACGTCTATAATTCAAGTTTTTACAAATAAAAACAAATATTCTAAAGCTCACGTTTATGGCTATCGCACGCGTGACTATCATGTAAATGTAATTACAACCGTCGAATTCATGTTTATACAGATTTCTTATTATGTTTTCCTTTACAAAGAGTCTCGGTATTACTGGTTCTCCTTAGTAAACATAACGATCGATACTAAAACCACTAAAAAAACTTATCGACAACTTGGTCGCTTTCAAATCTCGAGCAAGGAAGTTGAAAATATTGAATTTTGCGGCATTGGGAATAGAGTCAAATAAAACGTCGCAATGGAAAACTCGACGTAGAATCGAGGAACGAGCGACGTGAACGAAAACAAAATCAACACAGACACGATTATAACACAATCATTAAGTAATTTGCACTCGCATATTATGTTAAAAATTCAATACAATACTATGAGACTTGAGTGGACCGTTTCTAACACAAACATAAAACAATAATAAGTTAGAAACAAATCACAGAATAAATCAGATAAATAAGAGAAGCGTCACTTATGATCGGATGTTGAAATAAAAAATACAGTGAGTGCAAAAAGTATTCGTATAGAGAAAATATTTTTTAAAAAAACTTTATTTTTAAAAAGTAAATATTATTCAACGAGAAATAAGTCATCGAATTGATATCGAATCGATATGAATACGACGATTTCAACATTAATTTGACGTCGATTCGACATTTAATTGACCATCATTTCTTATTGGATAATTAACAATTTATTCATAAAGAATAAAATAGACTGTATATTTCTTAAAATGATATATACCAAAAAGATGTGTATTAATTATATAAAACATATCATCTGAAGAATAAGCGAAAATAAAAAATTGTATTGTTTGAATGCTCAAAAAGTATTCGTACAGATGAGAAATTTAGCTTCTACAATCAAGAATATATGTGAACATTCGTTTGTTTATATTAGAACAGAATGTATTTATTGTATAAAATTTCTAATTAATATTTATTTTCTACAAATAAGATTCTTTTAATAACAAATTCCCTTGTACAAATATTTTTTGTTCTCACTGTATATATATATATATATATATATATATATATATATGTATATATGTATGTATGTATGTATCTAAATAAATTTATCTCAGATATATAATTACACACCGCTTATTTAAATACATATAGATATATTGTTCCATACGTCCGATTTTGACCGATAAGTGACAAGATATCTTTTACTCTATGATACATGAATGTTACGAGACTATATTCTTTTACGCGATCCATTGAAGCAGTTGCGAGCATCAGAGCATTCGAATCTCGATAATAACAGAATCGATCAAGTTTAGGGTTTTACCTGATAGACGTAAGGTGTGACGCAGGGTACGTAGAATTCTCTACTCATAATAGACGAGTCGCCTGCGGGCGGCGATGAAGTCCAGCTGACGGATGATCGTCCTTCGGCAAGTGTCAAAACGTCGGTGGCGCCATCTTGGTCTCGCCCGGATCGGAGCGAGTCGTCGAACTGTCACGAGCAGGCAGGATCACCGAATCCTAGTTGCGGTCGCCGCGCAGGACATCCCTCGTTTGCTTTTTCGGGGTTCATGCACGTGTCGCGGCCGGATACACGTACTCGCCGTGTTACCCGTCACGTCGCGTCGCGTTGCGTCGCGTCACGTCGCGACGTTTAGGTCGTTCGCGTCAGCGTCGTCGTTGGCGGGCGTGCGACAACGACGACGACAAAGACATCGACCGTCGACGGGATTCCTTGCCTCGACGCGCGCGACTCACCAAAGCACACTCGGGATACACACTGCATAAGTAATCACCTTAACGACGTCGCCGGGTTCGTCGTCCCGACTCGATCATGGCGCACTTCTCAGCTCGACTGTTCCCGCAGGAGAAGGTATAACCTAATCGCTCGTGCTGCGGACGACGGCGTTTTCAATGGCGGACACACGGCTGTTTGTGAAAACGTGGGTGGCAGGACGATAAACACTTACTCGGCTCGCCGATCACTACGCCATTTTCATTTGCTCGCACGACGCTCGCGGTTGCATCTTTCTTGCGCGTGCTCACGATAGACGACCTCCGTACGCGTTCGCTGACAAGTGCCGACTGGCTGGTCGCGGATCACGAGAGCCGATTGAATCCGACGCGATCCGATGGTAGCCGAAACGTGGCGATTTACCGCGGTGGCGCCACCAACTTCACGTCGGTCGACGTCGGTTACGACTCCGGTATTCAGATTTTCACTCTGTCGATAAGACGAATGCTATCGTGTAAACAAGGAAGGAAAACAATGGATAGCTTTCCATTTAATGATACAAAAGATAACACGAATGTCTTTTTATCTCTCTTGGGATTCCAGAAATAGCGAAGACAGAACGATGCTCATGTCGACTTGTGCTATCGAGTGAAAAACATTCAATGTGTGTTTCTATGGATTTCACACACAAAACGATAAACAAATAACATAGCTTTCGTTTAATCGATATCAGTTTCACTGTCGTTTCGTGAATAAATTTTCGAAGAAAATTATTTCGCATGTGGTAAATTAAATTAATTTATTTTGATTTAGAAAGCATTTTTGACCATCTCAAGGTCTTTACTTTTCTCTATTACGTTGAGGAACGACGTAAGGATCTCGAAAAAGATAATAATCTAGTAATGATAAAAAAATAACATACTTTTCGTTTAATCAATACTATCAGTTTCATTGTCGTTTAATCGATACTGACAGTTACACTGTCGTTTCATAAATATAGATAAATTTTCAAAGAAAATTTTTTTATTTCCTACATGATAAATTTAATAAATTCATTTTAATTCAAAAAAACAATTTCGAACCGTCTCAAGGTCTTTACTTTTCTCTGTTACGTTAATGCTATAAGGATCTCGAAAAAGATAATAAAAGATAATAATCTGGTAACACAAGATCCAGCAAGTAAAACAAATGGATCAAGGTTTTAAAATGCAAATCGAACTTTTCCTCGGCAATTTTTACTACATGTAATCTTACATTGTTTTGCATCGTATTATTTCAGTTTGAGTTAATAATATTACTTCCTTTTACAAATATTCGAAAGTAAACGTTGCTATTTAGATTACTGAAATGAGTGAAATTTATTTAACGAGAAAAACAATGTCTATGTTTTAGCAGACAAAGTAATACTGTAATGATAACTAAATAAAATAAAATTGTAACTATTATAAATTCCTTTACTTGCCTTTAGCTCGTCAGTGAATGTAAATATATAAATAACTATATAACTTATCATATTAAATAATCTTACAATTGCAAAGCTGCTTTTTCTGTTCAACACAGCCAATGGTTATATGTTCGGTGAACAAAGCAACTCAATGAACGGCTCAGTGATTCTTTAATATAATTTATTCTTGCTTTTAATTTTTTATCGAATTTAACTCTTACAAAATTATATAAAAAGACAGTAATTAATTACTTATTTTAAGTATAAAAGGCACTGCATGTTGCCAGTATTTTTGATATTCTAAATAAGTAATTATTATTTTTTAATAATAAATTGATTATTACATTTCTGTGTAAAGGAAGTGTAGAATTTATTTATAATATAGAATTACTGAACGCTCACTTTGCTAAACGTAGTCGATATTAATATTAAAGCGATACGTAATTTTTTCGAATCGAGACATTGAAATTTAATCAAATCAGCAAATAAGTGTCTACATGCAAGCGACAACCCAATTGGAACCCGCAACGTTTTCGTGAGGATTTGTACGAGTTTTCGCACGGATTTTCACGCAGCAGGTAGGCTTGCCACAAGGGATGCACGTCGTGGCAACACGCGAGCGCGGTGGTTGTTTGGACGAGGGATGTTGTCGCTTCCTTTCGGATTTGATGACGATATTACGCGGCATCAAGATCTCGTTCCAGGGAACCTCGACATCGTCGGTCGCGCAGATCTGCTCCCGCGATGGTCGTATCTCCATCGGCATCTCCAGCGCCAGGTCGGCCCAGGGTATCTCCACCGATGAGTCGCAGAGCTCCGGCTGTGCTTCCTCCAACGTGCTTCGCAGAGTTTCCGTGATAAGCAAGTCGTGCCACGGCAACGTCATGGCTCCAGTGGACTCTCGCTTCTCGATGATCCTCGTCTCGTCCGTCTCCCGATTGTCCCGATCGTCCTCGACAGCCGTCGCGTCAGGACGAATCCTTATCGCCGACCGCAGGGCGATGTCTCTCCAGGGTAGCTCTATCTTGGAGTCGCACAGCACAGACTTGTCCGAGAACTCATGGTGGAGCAATTGCATGTAGGGCTCGTGCCAGATCTCTTCCTCCGGATTGTATACGAAGACCTGCCTCTTCTTCTTGCAACGATCTCTCGGTTTTTTCTTCTGATGCGCGTATATTTTCTGGTGGCACGCGCACGATTGTTGGAGTTTGCTGCGTTTTGCCATGATCGATATGGCTGCCATGACCGACATGGTTGCGACAAGCTCTCGACGCGGTCGGCTCTTGTATTTGTTGATTTATTCCTTTTTACTTTTCCAACCCCATTTTTTGATAATGAAGAGAACGATCGACGTGAACGTGGACGCGAGCAGCTTCGATTAATTGTTTGTTTATTAACTGTCTAGGTTTTTTTGTAGTTTCTTTTCATAGTGGACTTGTATTGTGTTCGAAGATAAAAAAATTGCATTATATGCGTTTTATTAAATTATTCTACTTTTATCGTTTAATTTTATCATTTATTTTGTATTTTTAAATTTTATATTCATCCTTCAGCGGTAATTTTTTTTATTATGAATTTTTTTAAATGAATTTAAATCTAAAAAATAAATGAAATACAACACAAATGAATAAAGAAAGTATATTCGATTAAAGCGAATCTCGATTATTAATGAATTTCTACAATTTCCAGTTCAAGCAACTGCCGATTATTTATGAAATTCAAAATTTTAGACTAAGGCTGTAGTATATAATTAATTTTGCAAGTTAAATTGATGAGCAATTTAATATTATTGATACTAATTTGCATCTTTAAAACGCTGCGAAGAATTTAAAATGCAATTCAGTTTCTACGATAAAAACTCATTAAGTCTTTTATGAATATGTAGGAATTTTTTTTCAGCATTCTATATACAGTCCGGAACAATATAAAAATCTGCATTGAAATTCTAGGTTGTAGACGAAAGCTGAAAATTTTACATTGCCAACGGAGTTATTGGATTATATAGATAATATCTACATATAGATTATGGATGACCAAAATCTTTTATAGATTATTGCGCCTAGATTATGTAATTCGTTTTGGATCGTAGTAACGTTATTTATATATATATATATATATATATATATATATATATATATACGACGGTTATTACATAATTATACATATACAAATTTCGAATGACAGATCAATTTCTGTGATGAATATTCGCTGTGTTTCGTTACGTCATACTATATATTTATCGAGAAAGCCTGAAGTGCGTCATTATCTCGAAGCTGAACTACCTGCGAGATATATACTATCTCGTTTAATGTCTCAATAGCTCATATACGAGGAAAATACTAAATGTTATACGTATCATAGATTTTATCAGAATTGTTAAATCATTCCCTAAATTTCTATTATGTTTTCTACAGAATAATTCTAATTGGAATTCGTTCCTAATTCCGTTCCATAATACGTAGTCATTTTTTCTAGAATTTTCATTTCGTTGAGAAAATCGATTGGAATCATAACTAAAGAACCAATACACGCGACACACGTTGCTGCCTCGTGTAATCGCGCGCGCATGTTTATTGGACTCGTCAACATAAAACATATATATTAGATCTCTGCGGTCCGAAGAGAAGAGTTCTTGCTGATGTTTACGATTGTTGTCTTCTCGCGCAACATATCTTCGTCATATTTCTCATCAAAAAGCATGACCATATCTTTCAAGCATGCTCGCAAGCATGAGTAATCTATTCACCACAATGACAAGCAATAAGCGGGCAAGGTCATTCCTCTGTTTAGTTGTAGCAAAATATCTTGAACGTTTAAACAAGCTGTTGAAAAGTAGAGGCAGTCGGACGAGAGGAAAAGAATTTTCGTACTTTTTATAAATCCGATCTCTCTCTCTCTCTCTCTCTCCCCTCTCTACATCATTCGATCCCGGAGGATCGGTCTCGAGTCTCGAATTATTTCTTTAATTTCGACCACTTTCGACGTAGAGTGTACATCACGTACATACGAGATCGACGACTGACGACACAGTGCGTGTGCAGCGTGTACACTACCGGGTCGAACATCGAACGTCGAACGTGGTCGAACGGAACGACCGAACGGCAAACGGAACCCAGAGGTCGGGTCGTCGTTGTGCCGCGTCATCTGTCGGCGGTGGCTCGTGTACGGTGGGAATCCGCTGATTGCCGACAAAAGGAAATTCAACGGTGGCCCGGTTGGAAGATCGAAAGGCCGCGTCCGCGAAGCGTTCCCTGGCCGTGGTGAAAAAGCAGCGCGATAAAAATACGAAACTGCGCCGTATCTGCCCGTGAGGATCTCGCTGCGCGGACACCTCCCGTGTAGAAATACGTGACGCGTCGTGTGTTCCGACCATTCCGACAGTGCGAATCGCGACAGCGCGCTTGACCAGCGCAGTCGGCCTACGTTTAGAAGGCAGCCATCTTGCAATCCCTAATCAAAGATCCACGGCAAGCGCGTATCGCTGTCTGGTTTTGCGGCCAGTTAATATCAACACACAGTTCATCAAATGGCTTTAAAGCGAATTAATAAGGTACGTGGAGGCTGATCGGCGTTCGTGCCGCGTGGCCACGCGTACGGCCGGGCGTTGTCGTCCTGTGTCGTGCTCCAAGCCCGGCCGTACGCCCCTTAACGATTTCTCCGCTCTCTCTCTCTCCCTCGTCGAGCTGGTGCGAAAGGCAGGGTGTTTGAGCGTTGGAAGAATCACGCCAGACCGTCTGGTCTCGTCGCATCTCGTCGCATCTCGTCGCATCCCGTCTCGTCTTGTCTCGTCTCGTCTCTTGTGTCGTCTCATTTCGTCTCGGCGGCAATCTCGCCGTCGTCGTCATCGTCGACAACGACGACCCGAGCACGATGATCGTGCTTCACCGCGCGGAGATGGCGGCCGTGCCGTGCCGTGCCGTGCCGTGCGCATCTAGGACCCGCGGGAATCCCTCGACGCCCCTACCCATCACCCAGGCTCGCCTCGGTGGCTCGTCACTCCTCGGTGACAGTGAGAACCCGGATGGATTTGCTCAATTTCGTGTGCTTCGTGTACCGCGAGGTTTCCGGAAGTAACACGCGATCCGCACCATATCCCCACGCCGGCTCGTACATTCTCTCGATTTCTCCTTCGGTGCTCTTCGTTGGTCTTTTGTGCCTTTTACACTGTTTTGCATCATGCGGATACCTCGTGGTGATTAGCGAGATACCTTTTTCAGTGGCCTGCTGTGAAAGCCTTTAGATACATAAAGTGAATTACTTGACATGGTGCAGCTCTATGTTCTATGAGTGCCAATAATATTTAATTTATCGTTTGTATAGCGATATTGTATAGAATGATGTTTGACATGGAGCAATTGGAGAGCTCGATTTATAGAAGCAAGGCTATAGAGTCCAGCGAAAAGCTACTTACACTTTTTATTTCATCTTGATCATTTATGATAGTGTGATGATATTAATAACAATAGGATCGTAGGATACTTGAACAATGTAATATACCGTAATTAGTCTGATCTTTGTTATAAAGATACTGTAAATAAGATTGCAGGATAACAAATAACTTTGTCTTGGGAATTCCCATTATTATACAACGATACCTTGTTCAATTACTGTACATGTACGTGAATTTAGGAGGCTCTATTGCCAAGAAGATGTATATATGTTTATAAATATCAAAGCTGATTATAGAATAATGGTATGATGTATAATTGGAATCGTTGCAGTAGAGTATACTGAAAAGCAACAAATAGGACGTATTTATTTTAAATATAAATCTTCATTCTAATTAAAATATTTGTAATTAGATGCCTTGTATTATATTATTTTTTATAAATCAGTAGATACTTCATGAAATTTTTGTAACGCTATTATCTGTTTGTAATTTCAGGAACTCCAGGACCTTGGCAGAGATCCGCCAGCACAATGCTCGGCTGGACCTGTAGGAGACGATTGTAAGTACTATATTTACAATAAATAAATATAATAATATAAAATAAATAATATATTAATGTACCAAAACTGTATTCGGATATATATTGTCAGTACTAAATCTAATGTACATAACATGAACTATGTAGATTTTTAACATAACACTAAGATTGATATATTGGCTTTTGTTGTATGACAAATTTTTCAAGCATGTTGATTAGTTGGCGAACAAAGAGATTTTCGGAAGACAAAAAAACAAATAGACAAATATCTTAATAATATATATCGGAATACAGTTCAAGTTATAGATTATAAATTTGAAACTAGAGCACTTTACCATATTAATTGGAATTTTTTATTTATATTATAGATTATTTCGATTTTTTTATTAGAAAGAAATAATTATTTATTATTAACGTGTTATAAAAATAAATATGTAAGCTATCTCATGATTTAATTATAACTTGCATGTAATTGTTTAACCTAATTTTTCCAGTATTCCACTGGCAGGCAACAATCATGGGACCAGTAAGTAATGCAATACTTTATGCAAATTTTTAATTTTAACATTTGCTTTTTGCAAATAAGAATTTATATAAATTACGTAGGATCACAAAAAAATTTTAGAGAGAACCAAACCAGAGATATTTCTTTCTAGATTTTGGATCGCTGAATCCGAATTCTTAAGCTGTTTTACTCTATTACATCCAATTTTTTAATCGACAAAAATGATGGAAAATCTATGAAAATTTAAACATTTGAAGAAATAGCAAAAGTAAATATGACATTAAAATACGATTGCAGGACTGATTAAATATATTTTGGTAAGTTAAACAAAATGCAAAAAACTAAAAAAATTTGCTTTATTAATGTTAGGTATTATAACTTAACACGTCATAAAACAAACTCGTGTAAAATTTTCCAACAAATTTGCACACATTGTGCAACAAATAGGCGATCTGCATGAGTCATGAAAAGTTATTTCGGCTTCAGAAATGGATATTTTAATTACCCCTAGAACATAAAATAACAATTAAAATATTCATTTTTGAAATTGAAAAACTTTCCATGACTCACACATTACCTGACTGTTTATTGCATAATAATACTTTACATGGATTTGTTTTATGATATGTTAAGTTATAGTATCTAACATTAGTAAAACAAAATTTGTTTTTGTTCTTACACTTTGTTTAATTTATCAAAATATATTTAAATTAGTTCTTTTCATCACATTTTAATGTGATATTTATTTTTGCTCATTCAAATATTTTTTTAGATTTTTCATCATTTTTCTTGATTATCTAAAAACGACATGATGGAGCAAATGGTTTTTTGGACTAATTTGGATTCAATCCAAAATCTATAAGAAACATGTATTCTGTGATTTGTATTTCTCTCCAAAAAGTTGTTTGTGGTTTTCTAATTATTAACTGTATTTGTATAGTAAATGTGAGATCTTTTTATATTAAAATGTGATGAAAAGATTTAATTTTTGATAATTATACATTGGTTGTGTTCCGATATACATATACTGACAGTATAGCGGAATACGGTCGTTATATATTATACTTTATGTTTCTTATGCTATAATGATTTTTTAAATAGATTTAATAAATATATTGCTATCAAAATTAATATACTATAGTATAGAATTTTATTATAAATGATTATTTAATATGTTATGTTTTTAAATTTCTTATTGCAGCCTGACAGTCCGTATCAAGGAGGAGTATTTTTCCTAACAATACACTTTCCAACAGATTATCCTTTTAAACCTCCTAAGGTACATATTACAATTGAAATGTTTATTATATATTGGAAAAGTAAAGGATACAAATAAATGTTCGCCACAAATAATATTATTTATCATTTATTTCCAGGTGGCATTCACGACTAGAATTTATCATCCCAATATCAACAGTAATGGAAGTATTTGTTTGGATATTTTACGATCTCAATGGTCTCCCGCACTCACTATATCAAAAGGTACGCGTGTTTCATGTAATATGCATTTGGAAAATATATTATATTATGTTTTGTATCAATAACTTTCTAATATTATTAATCATTTTACAGTGTTATTGTCAATATGCTCCTTGCTGTGCGATCCAAATCCAGATGACCCACTGGTACCAGAGATAGCCAGGATATACAAAACCGACAGGGAGAAGTATAATGAATTGGCACGTGAATGGACGCGCAAGTATGCCATGTGATGCGCCAATCTCCATTGACTTCAACATCCAAACACCACCAAGAAACAGCCCCAGCCTATTGCCACTTACGCATCAGCACCGATTGAAATTAGCTATGGCTCGTATACTTTTAAACTTAAGCAGTATTCGGGCCCGAGGAATCCTCAGGCAAACGTGATCGATCTGAACTTCTCGCGGTTCGTCAAGTCCGCGAAAAACGTTGCCACAACGGCAATTGAGGCAATTTTGAAGGTGGTCATCCAGCATTATATATATTGAATCAGACAACACATGTCCGCTTTGTTTTTTCATAAATAAAAAAAATGGAAGTAACATATAGGAGAGTGAAAGTAGGATTTGTATTTAAATCTAATAGATTGGTTTCTAATTATTATTGTGCTTATGATAATTGTAACATTACGATACCTACTTTCTCAGTGAAACTAAAAAAAACTTTGAACTGACAGCACATCGATTGTTAGTCTTAACGCAAGTGAGCAATGTTTGCCCGTCCCTTGAAACGATGTGGTCACTCTTTTGTAAGACTGGGCTATATATATATAAATATTACTGAAACTGTACGTGTATGCTTTGTTCAATTATTAAAATTCCTTATACCTGACAAATTCTACGAGTAACTCGAAATCTGTGCTTTTGGTTCCTGTGTGTGTGTGTAGTAATTTAATTATGCATATCGTTAATCGGCAAGTGGCAACCGTGCAACTTTAAGTAATCGGAAGTATCTGGAAACGCTGGATAAAAAGATTGTCTGATACCTGGAATATGGTCTGCAGTATCGCAGGCAGGTCTATGAGGTTCGTTATGTATTATTGAAAGTATAAGCGGATCGCTCGTATCATCCTTTTTTGGCTTTATGCCGATAGGAAGCGGTTGATGGGTCACTTGAACGATAAATGATGTAAGGGAGAACAATTCCGATTATTTAAATTTACATACGTATCGCGTTATGAATTAGGCGGCAAATACGTCGACGATGCGACGGGATCGCTACTGGATTGTTAAAATCTCAGCGACTCGTCTCGCATATGGTGCATAAATGCACGCTATTAAGTTTATGCGTCGCGTTTTGCGAATCAGGAATTCGCATTACTCGTCGTCCATCGCGACACTATTTTACTCGCATCAATACTTTTTACTGCTGTTTTGCGTGCAGATGTTTCTTTAAGCAGCGATTTTTTTTATTATTATTTAGTTTTCGCGACCAGATGTTTTTCCTTTCATCCACAATATAAACGCGTATAGTTGCGATGCGTAACTGTACTGTCCATTGCTGTGGACGAACGATAGACTTAAATGCAATCTGTTATTTAAACGTTACGATTACAATATTGTATTCCCGATATATTGTGGCTGTAAGGGTAAGGCGATGTGATTACATATTATTTCTTAAAAATCTAGCTATATACAAAATGAACAAAATGTGTCGTTAAATTGCGAAATGTCATTCAGCGCGATATAGTTGATTTAAGATTATATGAAACTACATAATTGCACTGTTTTGATGGTGCTAGCAGTGTGTTTTTGGCTTCTACTCATAGTTAAATAAAATCTGATACGTCATTTTAAAAAGAAAGATATGATTACTTAACTAGTGCGTAAGTAAAACGATTTTGTCTTGCGAACCACGTGTAAAGCGCGCGTTAGAGCGAAACGTCTCAATGTAATCGGTGCTTAAATACGGCAAGCTGATGGAGCGACTAAAGGAACCTAGAGAAGACAAATCGATTAGTATATAATGCGGCGGCCCGCTGTTTACGCCGACCTTGTCTCATACGACCGTGTATTTGCTGTAATTTAATTACGAGTAAACGCGTCGAATCTGATATTTAAAAGTTATAGCCCTCGAAAAGAAAATTGATCATCGTTCACTCTCTAGTAGAAGACGACTATTCATGTGTATAATTAATTATTACTACCGCAATAATGAACATTTTTAATAACTTATCTTGTGTACATTTTAGCATTAGCCCTTTATATAATAAAGTCCACATGATGATAAGGTAAAGCAACGAATTAGTCTTTTCTTTTCCCCGCGCGCGTGCGGACGATAAGCAGATAGCATTGTAATCACGGTCACGTTTCTCATTATGTAGTCATCAGATTTTTTTATCGTGTAACTCAAGATTCGTGCCAAGTTGCACAAATATTGTATTAATCGACGATCTCGCGTTCGAAAGTGGTCTTAGTCCCCACGTCTTTCCCAATTCTTCAATGTCAGCAATATGACCTATGTGAAAGTAACATGAAACTGACTTTGTGTGTGTGTGTGTGTGTGTGTGCGTGTGTGCGCGTGTGTGTGCGTGTGTGTGTGTGTGTGTGTGTGTGTGCTCTTGAAAATTTTACTACACGCGATCGTTGCGCTTTCGATAAAGAAACTTTTTCGCCGTTAAAAATGGAGGTTAAAACTTTAAAATTGTAATTCGAGATTGTTTTACATAGGAACAAAATATTATACATAAAAATAATCATTAACAATCTGTATAATTCAAAGAAATTATTGCTTGTTTTAGAATAATTTTATGCATACGGAAGGATTGTGCAAAATTTGTAGATCAAATTAAAAATTATGCATAAGTATCAATACGATTCGAATTAAAAATTACACATAGTATACAGATCGACAGCAATAGCTAAGATTAAAACTTGAAAATAGTAATTTGAGGTTCTTTTACATAATACTATGGAAAAAAAATTTAATCGCGTAATTAGCGATTTTTTAAACTCACAAATATCATTTATTCCGAAGTAATTTCATGCAGACGGAAAATCATGCAGAATTCATAACAGATCAAATTAAAACTTCCGCATAAATATCGTAGTACGGATTGACAGGAACAGAGATCGAATCTTGAATTGGAATTCAAGATTGTTTTATATAAGATACGTACAGGAAAGAAACGTTTGATTACGCAATTAACGATCTGTTAAACTTAAAAGTTACTGCTTGTTCCGGAGTAATTTGATGCAGATAGAAAGATTATATATATATATATATACATACATACACAGAATTTATAGAATATATATATAATTTATATCGAATTAGAAATACATACAGGCACTATTGATAAAACTGAAAGAATTGCGAAAAGAGAGTCGTATAATTATTGTGAATCTCATTATTAATTTATGAATATGGCGATGTGTCCTAACATTGAAGACCATTCTGCAATCCCGAATCCATGGCTTACCATCCAAGTAGTGAAAGTACCAGCTCCCTCCTTTGTTTCTCGATGGGGGGAGGGGGGAGGAGGATTGTTGATCCCCGAGTGTGCTCTCCACGCGAAACACACATCGGGGGCGACCCTGACTAGTCGCCGTCGCCGTCGCCATCGCCGCCGATTCGCAATCTGACTCGGCCGTTCACTCACCAGTGTTCTGCTCAGCGCGCTCAGTGCTCGGTGCGGTCGATCGAATCGCGTTGTGACCTGATAGTCGCACACGTGAAGAGTTCGCCGATGTGTCGGTAAGCGCCTGACCTACGAGGGACGTCGATGACTCTCCGTCTCTTTCTCGATTGTCTCTCCGCAAAACTGTCCTGATCCACGAAGTACGTAATCACAGCTTCTTAGAATCATTCGATAAAGAAAACAAAGTTCTTAATTGTCACGATAAATAAGCACGTTAATTATTGTCGACTGGTCCTATCGGGACGTGCATTATTTTTTTATAATAAATATTTATAAAAAAAGATAATTATACTATTATAATTGTTAATATTTATTCAGAAAGTATAAGACAATTTTATCTTTTTATCGCAGATGAAAAATTAAATTGAGTCTTTTTTTTTTTATATGTTACGATCAATAAGATGCGCGATCAGGCAAATTTCAATGTGCATCGAAAGAACCCGCGTCGTACGAATTTAAATTACATTCTGGAGCGAGGTTGATTAAATGAAGTATTGATAAATGAATCTCGCGCCAAAATTGGCAACGGGTGTACACCTCGCTCGATAGATTCAATGTCATCTTACTTTCGACGCGCCTTTACGACAGAAGGGACTTTGTTCTACAAATTAAGCGTAGAGATGGTAATCATATTCTGCCGTGGAATATAACTAACGTCTCTACAGGTTGTTAGTTTGACCTACTATTTAATGATACTGCATGTATATATTTCGAGATATGCCATCGTTTTTATATTTATATATTCAATCGTTATCGGATGATGAATTCAAGATTTGATGCATATATAATAAGAATAACATCTGTAATTAAAAATACAGAAATAATTTTTTTAATCTCTTAATTAAATCAGGAATTTTAATATATGTGCATATATGTACAAGTATATTTTTAAAATAATGTACGTACTTATTTGTACGTATTTATTTGTATTTACTTTTACTGTAATACTTTTGCTAGTTAAATTTCTTAATTCAAATGAACATTACGGGATCAATTCATTAAAATTATTTAAATAATTATATTACGTGGATCATTCACCTTTGTCCTGCACGATGCAAGTACACTACCCATTGCAGACAATTGATTATTTCTTGCTATTATTAACGGAAAGATAAATACGAGTAAAATTTTTATTGATCAAGACAATGCTGTATTTGTGATAACATTGTCAATGATTATATAAAGAAACATTACAGAAATCTGCCTATTTTTTCCATAAAAACATTATATTAAAATTATATGCATTTAATTGTATATCATATACTTGTTTACCTGCACTGTTAGAATACGACTTCAATCAGGAGTTACGACAAATTTCATCCTCTGCTCAAAATAAATTAACATTTATAGAACGGGAAGTCATTATAAGTGTCACTATTTTGTATTTTGAAGCAAGTGAATACGATAAATTTTAATCTTATTCAAGGAATTATTATAAAATTTAAAATATATGCCTTTCCATCTTCTAATGATTAAAAATATAAAAGATGAACTAGCCACTCATTGTCTATTTGTGTAATTCTCATGGCTGTATTCATTTAATGTAAGTTATCGTTATTTTCATATTTGTTTTTATATCATTTTTATATGTCGACTTAATATATTTACTTAATAGTGTCATTATTATGTATTAATAAGTTTTATCAATAAAACTATTATCAAAAGTAATAGAAAGATAAGAAATTTCGGAATGATATATAAATCGTATACGACATGCTCCCAGATACTTCCTGTTCGTATATGTATATATATGTATATAATGATGAATATATAGTCTGTGCAATATACTTTTCACTGGGTGTAGATCTCAACGGATTTCAAAGTGCGCCTTCGACTTTCTCGCAGATTAGACGTAGAGACGCAGAGAGAGTGAATAGGAATCTCTTTCTCTCACACGGAGTCCAAATAAAAAGATAACTAGGACATCATTTATATCGAGGCACGTTTTTTCTCACCTAATACAGTGTGTCGTGTCGTTGTGTGCATTAATAAGATCTCACTTTTTATTTCCCTATTAATGACTAGAAATTCGTAAACTATCAACCCGAATATTCTTTTCGGTTCAACTGCGAGATTTCTAATCGGTCGATTTCGCATGGCGCGCTCGAAAGTTAAACGCTCCATGATTTTCCTCTTGCGCAGCCTTTCGTGCAATTTTTGTTCAGGCTTAACTACTATAATGATGATATACTGATTCTTTGTGACTGTAAATAAAATTCACTTCCAATTAGAACGGCATCACGTAAGAAAGTATTTTGCTGCTTACGACAGCTGTTTTCCGACTTCTTGTTTTCCGTAAGGGGCAATCTCCTTTCGCGAGAAAGTTACGTATGTCGACGTCAACTTACAAATCAAACTTGTATTTCTAGTTGGAGTTCTATAAAAAGTAAAATTGTCTTAATAAAGATTTTATTTTTATTTGTTTCTCTTCATTTGTAGTGATACGTAAGAACATATTATATTGATATGTAAGAAGTAATCAAAATAGGATATAATCTCATCATCGTGCGAATAAAAAGAATAAAGGTGAATGATATTGTGTAATATAATTCTGCGCTTTGATCAAATACTAAGAATAAACCATTCTAATTAACATTCTAATAGTAACATTGTATCATAATTTTTCACTCAACAAAATAAATGTAATATAACGCACGTTATATATACAGTTACATTGTTGAGTGGGAAATTGTAACATTGGTGTTATTGTTAATTGATATTAACTGGTTTCTGGGTTAGGAATTAAGTTAAAATGTCTCAAAAATTTATTTCCTCGATAATAGGAATAACTTAAAGACATTTGTGATTTTTCTATATATATATATAAAATAGCGTATTTAAAAAAAATTGTAATAACGTCTGGATTTAAAAAGTTATAACGAAGATTGTCATAAAATTCCTGCGAAAATAAATATTTTTATGTATTTTATGTATCTCCATATATTCTGAACACTAGCATGTTCAAAATCAAAACATAAGATGTCTTTAAGTTATTTGCATTATATTATCTGGAATCTCTTCAAGGTAAGCAGAGGTTCTGTATATGTACACGTAATTAACCCCGAGTTCCAATGTATTTAAAGTTCTATCATATTTCAAATGAAAATTATATGTTAGGGCAAATCTCGTTTAACAGTAATATTATCACGGATAACACGAGCGAACGGTTGTCTTCAATTTATCCTTTTTATCATTATATCTTTCAGGAAGCAGGTGTTGCATAAAAGGTCTACGCCGTTTGAATCATGAAACTACTTGCAGGCATAGAGGAGGTTAGCGACCACTGTGAAAAAGAGACCAATAATGGCCAACTGCACAACAATAATAGTCATGAAAAGCAATCTGCGACAGAATTGGCCCAAGAAACGACCAAGCCGCTCGTCAACAAGGTCAGTCAACGTTCGTATGTACACGACGTCTTCATTGTGTCGAATGAGATTCATTAAATTTAGGACTAAATGAAACTAATTAAGACTTAATGATAAATTTTAAGAATGCAAAATTAAAAATGAAAGCGGAATAAATGTGACGTGACAGTTCGTTGTGCTTCGTTGTGATTATAATAAATAACAGGCGCTATTATCAGTCTTATTACAGATAATAACATATGAAAAAGTTTTGCGACAATCTCGCGGATAAAATCGATGGTTTGATTCCGGAAATGATAACTCCATGTAAAGGATTAAAGTTGATATGCTCTATTTCTTGTTAAAGTCATCCGCTTCCGTTTTTTTTCCTAGACCAAGACATGCGACTACGACTTTCTGGGTTACGCGATAAACTCTGTAATTTTGCATTTCTCTTTTTCTCATGTTCTATGTTACAAGTTACGAGTACGATTAACAGGATTGTTCCATCAAGCTAGAGATTTGAAACGAATTTGCGCAAAAATGCGGTATTCATCATTTGCGGATTGCGATAATACTATTAGCGGTCCGTTTCGAATATAATAAATGCAATGATGACTGTTAATTATCCGACGAGTGCTCATTAGGAGGCGAAAGTATACATTGTCTTCCGAAATTGCATTTCAATAGATCTAACATTATTTGCCAATTATTATTCTTCATTTTGCACGGTACTCGCTCTAATCATGGTCGATATTGCTCCGAGCAAATCCGAAAATCGATTTCACTTGCTGTGCAGCACGAGAGGAAAACGGATGGCGTAAACTTGACACACTCGGATGAAAGGCAGGTCCCGTTGTGGCCTACTTACCGCATTCTGTAAAAGATGTCGTATGATCGAAACGCTTCTTGCCTACACTTTCGTGTAACTTTTTCCGAATCATTAGGAGCACATCCTGCTTGTATTGAATTCACTGTCCATCCTCTTTCATATTGCTTGAATAACTTTCTATCTTGTATAGCGCATCAGTGATAAAATTATATTTTGCATGTACAATAACATAATGTTAGTAGTTACATTAATAAATAAATTAATTATTAATTGTCGATTGTTTTTACTTTATTACTAAAAATAAATTAAAAGTTATTTGTATTAAAAATTTATTTATCAGATAGATTTATATATTATACAATAAATAAGAATTGTAACCAATATTTTAACATCACACAGTTGAGTATTTTATAATTTTCTCTTTGTACAACTAATTATAATCTTTCTTTTAATATATTGAAATTTTGTCTTAATTATACTGTTACTCCTTACTGCAAATAACATATAATTAAAAAGTGGAAAGATAATTTTTATGCGATACTTTACTTGGACAGTATTTTCTCTTTCTAATAATTGTATCAAGTTGAAAAGGAAATTCATCGTATCGTAAAGTCACATCATTCCATTGTTGCTGTTGGGGAATGTGACAAATGAAAGCAATGAAAACACTTTGTATTGTTCAGAATACTCTGAAGTACAATAAAACGTCATTGTGAGGATCTCTTATGTAAGTGTTATACACTTATAATTGAAGATTCGATTACATGAGATAAAAAAACCGTCATTTTCATTCATTCGTTTACGATTATGAAAGGCAGAGTACAATTTTATTTCAAATGAGTATGAATATATTTGGGAAGAATATTTGGGAGAGAGAGAGAGAGAGAGAGAGAGAGAAAATAATCAACAATTAAAAAATTATTATGTAGCATTTGTTTAGCATTTTTCTGAATTTAATTTGTTTACTGCTTAAATAAATTGTTTTTTTTAGTTCAACCTTTGACACTGATAAATTCACAATTTTTTTATACAATTGCATATATAATAGATATTAAATGTCCTAATCAGTAAAAGTAAAAATAATTAGCGCCGAGCCGCGACTCCAGATAAAAGTTTAAAAAGTATCATACGAATATATCTAAAATTTTATTCATTCTTCTTTAGACTTCCATGCTCGAGTATTTATGTTTCTATTTTCCATTTTGAAATAGGTATGTAACGATTCGATAGATAAAAGGAAAGTTACACCAGAGGGAGAAGAAAAGTTAAGACGTTTACTTCGGTTCGAGGAGGCACCACAATTTCTTCAACACAATCCATACATATTGCGCGGTTACCGAGGCTGTTTGACCACCAAATTGTGTCTTGAGAGGTTGAGTTTAATATTCTTCAACATACTTGCGATAAACGAACTCTGAATCTCGGAGAGATAAGCATATATTCCGACAGCATGTGCTTCTTCATGAAAATATTGCATGTTTTAGCATATTTTGGTGGACGAATGAAACTGTGAATATATGGAGCCACATTTTTGGCTGGATGTTGTTCTTTGGTCTGACTCTATACGATCTCTGTCTATTGAACATTCACGCGCCATTTGGTGACAAAGTTATCGTGTCTTTGTTGCTTCTTTGCTTTCAGGTAAAGATTTCGTCCGATATAAATGACTTGTTAAAATATAAATATATAATGAAATATATAAATAAATAGATAAATAAAATTGTTTTAGATATGTATGATCTTATCGTCCGTGTATCACACATTCTCATGTCGAAGCGAGAAGGATTATTGGTGCTTCCTATCCTTTGACTTATTCGGTATTGCTTTGAGCATGTTATCTATATACATGTCGGGGGTCTACTATGCCTTTTGGTGTCACAAGGTAAGGAAAGCATTGATTTCTCTAGCTATAATTTCTGCAATTCTATGTTACAGCTTATGTAAAGAAAGTTTAGATATTTATGTACGCGATAGTTTACATTTTAGGAGCTTAAGGAAATAATTCTAATATGTTTTTCGGTATATTCGTATTAATGCGATCGATAAGTCAAATCAGACATCTTCGCATCACGAATCGCACCACGAATCTTTTGCAGGAGCTACAGCGGTTTTATCTCATAACTGTCCTCGCAATCTTCATTTTTGCGATGATACTGCAAATACCAAGTCTGAACATCAACAGTAACATTAAGCTAACCGTATTCGTGAGCTGGGCGATATATGGCGTTCTGCCAACGCTGCATTGGACCGTTGCGATGGGTGGCTTTGATAATCCAATCGTTAGAATGCTCATTCCGAGGGTGATAGGAATGTACATTATTAACGCGATCGCATTTGCGTTCTATATGCTCAAGATACCCGAACGTTTTTATCCAGGTAATTGTCGGCAATTATCGCTCTCGTTACCATAACGACATTTCTTGCCTCATACTGTAAGTACTGAACAATGATATAATTGCACATTGTTGTTCACAATATGCGACGTTTCCTACAGGCTGGGTGGACTACGTCGGTTCGTCACATCAATGGTGGCACGCGTTGGTTGTGCTAGCCCTCTATTATTGGCACAATACTGGAATGCTTTACGTGGAATACAGAATGAATCACGGATGTCCAAGCAGTATGGCATTATGACATACGGATTCCGACGACCAACCAGGTACGTGAGATAATAGTCGTATTGTCATAATTCAACGCCGGTATGACCGATAGTGACATGATACTACAGATCATATCACGTTTTTCGCAATGTTAATTATAGCCCATATCGCTGACGCGACAGTTCTAAGAATATCCAAGATAGATTTTAAGTATTTAATGCTAGAATGACAAAAATTCTAAAACATAAACACACCCATTAATTTTTTAATAAAAGTAATAATTAAAAAATAGTAAATTATATGTACATATATATACATATATATATATATATATATACACTCGATAATTTAATATATATATATATTGTATATATACACCCGATAATTTAAATATATGTACCCGATAACTTATCACATTAATACGCACTCAGTGCGTCTAGTACGTACTAACCGAATGCGCTATAAGAAAGTTTTTTAATACACGTACAATTTCATGAAAAATTATGACTTATTGTTAGTTAAAACAAAGTTGTGCCGTATATTTCAAGTTGTGCCGTTTATATACATTTACATGGAATATTTACGTATTTTTGTATTAAATTTACACTTCTTCATATCTTTTCCATATAGATACTACAAGCAATGTAAAATATGTAAATTTTTATAATTTGGATTTTTTATATAGAAAGAATTAAGAATCTAATTAAGTTTTATGATTGTTAATATATCTGATTTTAGATAAATAAAATATGTAAGCCAGATAGAAAGTTTTAGTGCAGTCCAGCGTAACGACGAAAAACATAGGCTACGATGATTCATAGACATGTCTATGTTATTCCTAGTACGGTGTAAATAAATATGTGCTACTTGCAACAACTAAATTTGCATTTGTTGGCAAATTGACGTTTTTACGATATGACAACCTTAAGCAGCAACTTGCCGATAATTTGCTGATAATTTTAAAATCTTCATCATATAAAAATTCGTACTATACCATCATGTCGCCATAATTAATAATGTATAGGGTTACACAATGCTATCATATTGCCGATAACACGAAGTAACTTCGATGCTGCTCTCTTACTGTTATATTGTTGGCAATACATTTATATATTGTTGCTTGCATATTGCTACATATTGGTATATTTGAAATCATTGATAACAAATATGTTCCCAGCATCATAAGCAATCACAGTTTTGCACGATTTTGTTGAGACACATTTGATTGTTTGATTTGTTTATATACGTAAAACATAGTTTACATAGGTTACGTAATTTTTATATTTGTATATACGTAGATGTAAATTATTACCTTGAAAATTCTTGTAAGTTTTTTGTATTAGATCTTAAAAGAGTTGTATGTGATCAATCAAGATTACTAAATGAACGTACATGATTATATTATAATCTTATATTTGTTCATGAATCTCACCAGTAATCTTTTAGACCTTAGGAATGAATTGTATACGATAATTTATATGGCAATGAAAAGATCTTGCCTTAACCTTATAAAAAACTCTTAAAAAATAATTTCTTTACAAGATCATCCAAGAATATGATATTAATTGTGATTCCTAAGTGTTACATGAAAGATCATGTATCAGTCTTAAAAAACATAGTTACGAAATAATTTAAGTTAATAATTTAAGGAGGAATCTGGCATGAATCGTAGACGATTTATATCGCAATGAAAAGATTATAATTACTAATTCAGCCTAAAAAGATACTCTTACGAAATAATTTCTTTATATGATCGCTCCAAAGTAATAAAGGTATTAATCATCCCAGTAAACGAAATGAAATTATTGAATGGAACTGAATATTGAATAGAAACTGGTTTAAATATAATAATATGAAATAAAAAAGAATTAAGAAAAATTAAAAAATGTGTTAGAATATTGAAAATAACTAAACTGGCGTAGGTTTTTTATATTCCTTTCCCAAATTAAGTTTGATTTAGTCGAGAAGCCGTTATTCGATTTGTATCAAAAGAATTAATTTTTTGTATCAAAAGAATTAATTTTTAGTATCAAAATAAATTCTTTTAAATTCCATTCAACTCCTTGCTTGTTCCATTCCATTTTATTTACTGGAATACAAGTGATAAATCACAAAAAAATTCCAATAGTATTCTTGAAATATTTATAATGACATTCCAATTATATTCTTGCAAGGTTCACGTTATGTGCGCGCAAGATTTACGTAACATGGGTGTAAGATTCATGCAAAATTTTTGATTTACCTACAAGTATTGTATACAGTATATTGTTATACGATCTTGTATGTTCCTGTCCGAAATTCGTATGTGAAAATTTTCTTGGATGATCTCACAAAAATTTTTCTTGTAAGAATTTGCAACATACACACACAGGATATATTTTACGCGTAAACCCATAACTCTGAATTGAAACTACCCATTATTCAAACGAGTTTGAAATTTACGATTATAAACATTCTGTTTTAGAATCCGTCCTCGCCATGGATTGTTCCTGCATGATGAAGACGGGTGCTTGGTCGTCATGGACCGCGGAACCACCGTTTTATAGTATCCTGAAAAATACG
The DNA here is from genome assembly GCF_024713525.1 of Acromyrmex echinatior. Lineage (NCBI taxonomy): Eukaryota > Metazoa > Arthropoda > Insecta > Hymenoptera > Formicidae > Acromyrmex > Acromyrmex echinatior. The sequence goes on from NC_141860.1 coordinate 12,889,135, forward strand.
TCTTGCGAAATACAAAATCCACTGCGTGTGTACGCACATCGATAGTCATGATACGTACACTTTTAGGAAATATGTTGAGACATTCTGAATGGAAAGAGACTCTCTGTGGATACATGTATAATCCATGATGTTTCGCAGCTCTATTTATATTTATTTGGTATCACTATTTATACTTGTCTCGTGACGGTTCGTTTTATCTTAAATATTGGGTCATCTAAAAAGTATCCGCGTATTTTTTGTCACTAGATGTGTATTGATGGTCATATATCTAGTGACAAAGTACCGCGGATACTTTTTAGATGACCCAATATTTTTTCTTTTCTAGCAGAATTAAAAGTAAAACTAATTAATATACTTTTTAATTACTATACAAATGTATTTATTGAAATTTAATTTTGGACTGAATCTTTTAAATTTATAAATTTAATCAACATAATTTATCCATAAGGAACTTTAGATAAGAAATTTTTGCAATTATAATAGTGATACGAAGAACGTATTATTTCGTAAACGTACTTCATAACTGTTTTTTGCTGAAATTAAAAGCAACTTTTTGATATTAGCAATAGTTATTTTTGTTTTTTTCTTTGTTACGTTCCAAGGAGACTGGGGATTTTAAACTGTTCGATATAGAATATATATAATTCAACGTTTTGCGTGATACTTTTTTGTGAACGATATTAGAAATATCACAAACAACACATAGTCCAGAATATAGTCGGGACGTAGGTTTTTGTCTCTAACGCCAAAGTGTGTCTTTCCTTCGTCATTTTTTGAACGATATTAGAAATCGGATCATAGATTATTTCTAGTGCAAAAAGTGAGTCTTTCCTTTGTCATTTTCGGTGAAAGACTGCCGATATCGATATTGAAATGTTAACAAGGTATTGGCGATTAATTAATTAAAATGCGATGCGACATTGATACTTGTTTTTGCAACGCAGTTAAAGGTACATTGAGTAACTTATTTGCAAATTTCTATTATTCCCGGCGCACACTTATACACGTTTTGTAACTCTTAGAAATGAAGTCTACATACCAAATGATATCGAACACAATACGTACTCTTACTTGACTGATTTCGATATACGTGCCGCATTTTGAAGCGGCCTTGATCAATATTTCATATAAATAAATGGTTAGGTGATAATAACTGCAATGTTATTCCCTAAATTGTTGAATAAGAAAAATAAATATTTTATTTATAAATTAAAACACTTTCCTTCTCTTTATTTAATTGAACATATACATAATATAACATATACATAAAATCTTTTTTTTCAATAAAATTTCTCTCTCTCTCTCATTCTTTTAATTATTTTATATTAATGTCTGTCTCTATTAATTAACTTAATTCTGGTTCAGCTTATATCTTTCATCTTTTTCTTGTTTTCTAACAATTAAAAAAAAAGAAAGATAAGTTGATAATTAACCTACATTGGAAACGAGTATAAATCAATGACACTAAACGATGAGGGCAAAAATATGATATTTATTATTCACTACATTTATGCATGATTCTATTAGTTTTCTTTTTATATTTTTTAAACGTTTATAATAAAATTTCCTTGCGTATCTTTTTATAATTTATCCACAAAAACATTATTATCTATTGAGCAAATGCTGTCGGACATTTTTCTTTGTGATCTATCTATATTCTCGGCAGAGAGAAACCTGAGAGAGGCCGGCGTTTTTCCTGCGAAATCGCCCGTACATTACCGCCAGTACATCCATTTTCAGTTTGAGAACTACGTGATTACATACATTTTCTGATACTATCGATAAAATCGTATCGTCGAAAGTAGACGTGGTTCGTCTTTGTACTAAATCCTCAGGATAGAAACGTTGCCGATCATCCATAGGAGGGATAGTTTAATGAATCCTTGAACAAAAAAATTTTAATTTCGCATTTCCTACATATGTAAATAAAAATTGTTGAAGTTTAATAAACGAAATTGAAAATTCAAACAAGTTAATTTAGTGAATTTTGTTTTATATAATATTTATAATATCTTATAAAATTACGTTATTAATTAAGTTATATATATTTATGTAAATTTTCAGTTCGTTTTTACCAAACATAATTACTAGTATGTATCAAAGTTTCTATAATTACCAGCAATTATAGAGACTTTTAATAAATTCAATCTTTTCTAAACATATATTGTCAAGTTTAATTACATGTGTGTGTAGGAGATACAAAATTAAAACTTTTTTATTCAAAGATTAACCTATTAAGCCAATCCTACATTATTACAGCAAATATAAAGTATTGATTTCAAAATGCAAGCTTCAGATTGGCTGTCGCAACAAACTTGCGACTAATGTAGAACCGGCTTTAAACTATCCCTCCTAACGCCGATTGTTCCACCTTTTGGTAAATTTTACCTGTTAGGTACATCTGGCAATCCACGCATGTGATTGGATAATCTTGTTACTTACAATAAATAAAACAAAAAGTGGAACACAAAAGATGAAACAATCGGGCCCTATGGATGATCAGCGCTTCTATCCTGAGGATTTAGTACAGAGACGAACCACATCTACTTTCGACGATACAATTTTATCGATAGTGTCAGAAAATGTATGTAGTCATGTAGTTCTCAAACTGAAAATGGATATACTGAAGGTAGTGTATAAACGATTTCGACGGTAACAGGAAAAAAGTTGGCCTCTCAAGTTTCTCTCTGCTCTCGGATAACTGCATATTCTATAATACTCAACGTGCTCAACGGATACAAGACGGGTCAATAAATGTTCTGTCTTGTCGCGAGATGGCGCCATCGTCCTCCTCGCGAAATTCCAAACAGGTTCGTATTTGCAGATCCGCGTCTGCGACCTGCGAGTCGTAAATCGCGCGCGCTTATATTTCTCGCATTTTTTGTTACGAGATTATTTTGATCGTTCGTGAAAGATGCGGTCGGAAATACCGCAGAAGTCAGGTCAGTCGGGATTTTCGACATGAATCAGGTATGTTACAGCTGTATTGTAATTTGCAATTTACATGCATTATTTCCAACACGACAAGTTGACGGAACGAGTAATGGAGACTCTCGTTCTATCATTATCGTCTTGAATTTTATGTTAATTACTTCGATGTAGAATGCACAGTTTTTATGAAATTATATTAGTATTTTTTATACTTGATATAAATGGAATTTTATTTTGAAATAACCGAAACAACAATTTAATGTTTTCTTACATCCTGTTTTTCTTTCCTCTATTTCTTTGAAAGAGAGGGAGGGGGAGAGGGAGGGAGAGAGAGAGAGAGAGAGAGAGAGAGAGAGAGATTTTGAAGATATTTTTAGAAACTAATAAAATTAGGACAAAAGAGAGTAGAATGTAGATTAGAGTGCAATAAAATTTATGATACAATTTTAGTATTTAGACCTTATACGTATCATTCGAATGTTTCTATTCTTGGAGTTATTATCAGCGATATAATACTTTTCTAAAAATGTGACACATTCCTCATTCCAACATAGGCAGCCACTAATGGATTGAAAGGTCCAATGTGAGGTGCAAGAATTTTATTGTGCATGTAATAAGAAAGAAATAAAAGAAAGAGAAACCTGTCAACAACTAACAGAAAAACCGTATTCACAAGAAATATTTGAAATAAAATCACGCAGATTATTTAAAATAAAAGTCAATAGTTATAATATGAACAAAATATGCTAATCGCGCGTGATAAGACTGACCAGTTTAGAAATTAAGTATTTTTAAAATTAAACTCAAGTGGCAATATAAAATTTTCTGTTTGTATATAAAGTTGTATATAAACACTTCATTTTTGTGACACAACATTGAATTTGTAAATGCAAACTTTCATCTTGTATTATTAATTTATGAGGTTCTACTACAACTTTTGTATCATTATTTAAAAAATCATTCAATAATATAATGATTTTTGAAAACACAGCAATTACTGCCAAAGAAACGAACGAATTAACAAGATTTCTTTTTTAATTGTAAAATTCTTTAAATCTTATTCATCCTTGTTTTTCAAAATTTAATTTATAGTTTAAGTTTATATTATTCTTAATTAATCGACTAGCAGATTGTTTACGATGAAGTATTTGTATCTATTTTTCTACAAAAATATAATACAAAGTAACATCATTGTCGATAATTAAAGATACTCTTGTTTATTGAGATAAAGTAATGATCCCGTGGGAGCTGCGGAATATTTTTCCGTCTTATCGAGACTCTTGTAATCCCTTCTGCAATCCTTTTGTGTCCACAGCGAAGCGACTTTCACTTTTCTTACGTCGACGATGCGTCTAACCAAGCGACGGTGATTCTTTATCCATGCAAGAAAGGAGGAGCACGCGGTAGAATTTACGTAGCACTTAATCCTGCCGCTTAGAAGGCCTCGGCAAAATCACCCTACTTCACATCCTCGGGTACTTCCGTTCCTCCGCTCCTTTATACTTGCTCTTTCGCCACTCATCATCCTTGCTTCGCATTCGAGCACCTTCGCTCGCGTTTTTCATTAGCTGCCGAGAGCAGCGATATCCCTGTAAGATCTATCTTATCAGCGTATATCATTTTTTTTCCATCATTTCCATGTATTTCTTTACATTGTCAAAAATTAATCAAAACTTACAATTAATAAAGAAAATCTTCGAGATAACTAAACAGACATTTTCACACGTAGATAAACAGAATTATGGAAATATAGATGCAATTCTAAATTTCGAAATCACTAATCTCTAAAATCTGTTTGTGTGTAATATAAGCAACGTTTGCATCTCAAAATGTTATTTGCGAAAATTCATTTGATTTAAAAAAATATCATATTTTTAATTGATATTATTATGATATAAACATCCTTGCCTTTCTATGCAGAGAAATAGAAATCAATTAATAAAGTCGCAGTAATATTGCAAATTAAAACGTTAATCCATTTGATGCACAATATATTCCGCATTTTATACACGCGTGGTAATCATTAAATCAAATATTTATCACGTTTTCACATAACAGATGACTCATTGTCAGCAACGTTGATTACACATTTGATTTATATTCGAATCGTACGAATAGAAAATTATTCTACCGATTGAACGTTCTCGATCACTCGGCGCTTCGAGAGTATCGCGCGAGAAGGTTCCGCGAAAAGGTTTTGCGAATCAGCTGCGAAGCCAATCCTTTAATCGTCAGTACTAAAATATTATAAGGCGCGTAATCGTCCGCGATCGCGCCGAAATCCGTCGGCTAATCTCTTCACCGTAAAAGCGGTTTTATGTACCTATCTCTACCGGGAGCTCAGCTCGACTCGGCCGTTACGGTGGGTGCTTCGCTCTCGCTGCTTTCCGAGATTTTAATGGCAGTCACATGGCAGAGCCAATGGCAGAGCGAGCGAGCGAGCCGGCCGGTACGAGTGTACACATTATTCCGTCGTCAGAGACAACAGAAACGTTAATCTCGGTCGCCAATTATCGGTTTTAGGCGGCACTCTTCGTTGTCTTTCGCCAGGCGCGGCGGCGGGCGTCGCTCGCGCTAAAAACCACCCAGGCTCGCTTGCTCGCTCGTTTGCTCGAAAGAATGATTAAACGCGGTTCGATTCATCGATTATCGGCTTTACGCCCCGAAGGGAAATCGCTTCGCCTAGTATGCCCCTATATACCCGTCTCCGATTTATATCACAGACTTCAACGAGATGTCCCAAATCCACCGATCTCAATTTCTGATTCCTTGACCAAGCTGGAGTTTTAATGAAGATCTAATGTTGAATATTAAGAGATTGCAGCAATACTGTAAATCTTTACTTCGTAAAATCCATCATTCTGACTTTACGAATTCTATTTTAATGACACGGGAAAAGAGCTTTATTGAAGTATCTTATAAAAATTGTTTATAAGAAAATTAAGTAAAAATTGTAAAAATATTGTGAAAATTAGATACAAATTGGAAAGTCGTTTTTTTTTGGATCAAAATAATCGTCGAAATTTTTTACATTGCTCATTATACTTAATTCTTATCGTACAAGATACAATTTAGTGTCTCCATACAATCGTGGTTGATTTTTTTTTTACCTTTTCAGAATAATTCAAAATAGTCTCTAAAAATTCACCAACATGCTTTCAACTTTCTAGAATAAATATTGAAACTTCATTTTGGAAAATAATAAAACGTAGTATAATTTATAATTATCGAAAGACTCAAAGAAACTTACACGAACAGGAATCACTCGGTCACTAGTGATCCATACTTGTAGGGTAAGGGTTAAGATTCTTACACAATTATTTTGATGATTCAATAAAATTATCTTAAGATCTGGATCTAACCAAATTTTTAAATACTTCAGCAAAATCCCGTTTTTTTCCGTGTAAATTTATTAATATAATGTAACAAATAATTTAATCTTACTCTACATTCTCTTCAAATAATTCCTTGGCGATTCTTCGAATTTATTAAAGAATCTGTTGTTATAAAATTAAAATTGTGTTTATGAAATTTCTTTAAGTATCTGCGATTGGAGAGCCATTAATACTTTATTGCAGTTTCATATAAATGTATTATGCAGTTTATTTAACGGTGCGGCGTATTGCGGCTTGAATGACTCGCGACTCATCGAGTACCATAGCATCAAAGGCTGGTGACGAAGGCCGGTAGCTCGTGATTACCGGACAAATCAGTGGATTATCCGAGAGCTCAGTTTAGCGTAGGAGTAGGGAATAGGATACCGGGGTAGTTTCCATTTCGGCTGAGAAAGTAACAATTCGGGACGAGGAAACAGTTTGAGAGTGACGATTCTCCATCTGTTTCACTAAAGGACAGGGAATCGTGGGCGAGTCAAGAATGAAAAAGAGAAAGAAGGCAACGGCGTGTGCGAACGGGAGAGAAAAATAGCAACATGGCGCGCGGGTGAAAGAGAGAAACGGAGAACGACGACGGGCGGAAAGATCGTGAAAGGGAAGTAACGCGACGGAAATGACAAGGGAAAACGAGAAAGACGGAGGAAAGGAAAGAGAGTGAAAGGGGTGTGGGCGTTGCATCGGGAAAAATAAAGGAAAGTAGCATCGGTAATCCAGAGCGCAGCTCGGGTCTTACCGAGGCTTCCACGGATGTTTATTGAGTCGGTACGCGCACGCGCTACATGCAACACTATCATCTCATCTCATCCGGTCTCGTCTCATCGCTCGTGTATTCCCCTGTGGTCCTTTCTTTTCTCTCTCTCTCTCTCTCTCCTCATTTCTGCTTATTTGCCCTTTCGTCCTTTCTCGCTCTTTGTTCTTGATTTTACTTCCATCACATTTTCTACCTTTTTTCGCTATCCTGTTCTCTTTCTTTTGTTCACCACCTTATCCCGTATCTTCGCGATGTCCATTCAATCCTGTCTCATCTACTCGAGGAGTTACCCTGCAGGCTCTCCCATCGCCCTATTTTCCCTGGGCTACCGACTCTTTTATTCATTTCTAACTCAACAAACCAACTGATTTCTCTCGGTTTCAGCGACACGCCTTATTTTTATCTGATACATTTTCAGAGGTTCGAAAATGATACGTATACTTGATTCAATCGAGTAATACTTCTTTTGTAATAATTGAATTTTATATTGTATTCCTGAAATAGAATATTTAATTTGTTCTTTGATCTTTTATAATTTGGTAATTTGTGGTAACGGAAAAATTATTAATTTCATTTTTCAGTTACAGAATTTTAATCGCGATTTTTCTCACACTAAGTTATTAATATTTTTGTAAACATATGTTAGACTATTTATGAATAATCGATATTTTTTTTTATCGATTTTCGGCTAAAGTGCCAGAATAATTTATTATTTGTTATAGACTTTTTATATACTGAATAATTGATTATTAACGATGATTATTATCTTTGACGATTTTCAAACGATTTTACTAAAATGAGTTTTACTGATATTAAAGACGGATGAGATACTTCGATATCATAACTTACTTCCGCGTTACAATTACGTTACATGCTCGCAGAGTTTCATAAGAACTTATTGTGGCTGCAAAGTACGAGCAAGAGATACGGCAATAGAGAAGGCCCATGCTCATGCATACGCATCGCACGAATCAGATAAATTTCGAGTGAAACACGCGCGCGTGTGGTCCCCTCGAAAGGGTTGTTTGCACGCTGATAACTAGCGCATACGATATGAGATTATTGTAAAGATAGGAAAACCGTGTATAACGTACAGTTGTAACCTACGCCAAATCAACATAGATAGAAGAACGACGAGAATCACCGCGTTTTTCGCACCGCTTCAATTACGTTGGCGCGTGTTTACGCAGCACTTATAGCACGTCGTTTTCTGCGCGTCTTCCATTTGTTGGGAAGCCGATGTCTTATTAACTTTACTGTTAGTGGGGTATCACTGATGTACATGTATATGTGCATTATTATGTTTGCTATTAATGTTTGCAATTTAATTAATTTGCATTGAATATGAGGTATCTATTTATATATTTTTGGTCTTATTTTAAAATAATCAAAATGCCTCGATTTTTTTACAACATACTTTACCTAAATTTTGTTTTGAAAGTTAATCTATCAGCATATAATTTATATTATATACATTTATCACAATGTTTTTGTTATAATTTTTTTTATAATTTATTCTAGTTTTTGTGTTGCTTCTTTTGTTGCTTTATTTCAAATAAAAATCGAATCACTTATTTATGAACGCAAACTGGAGTCGAAGTACAAATTTACAAAGAGTACTTTTGTGATACTTTTGAAGAAATCAAAATTATAAGTTTGGATTACCTGAAGATTTAACCTTAAAATTTGCTTTGTTTTTTTAATGTATTGAACAGTTATGTATAGAAGAGTTATACGTACAGTTCTTGCATTTTTTTACAACGCGCGTAATCTTATCAGAAATTATTTTCCAACGCTTGCAATCTTATATCAAAGTGAGAAATCCGACATTATACCGTTTAGGCAATAAACGTTGCCTTAGATAATACTCACGATTGAATCTAGAATGTTAGAAGTTCGTTTACTTCTGCCAATTTCGCAGAATAAAAAAGAATTCGCGTGCGAGATACTTTGTTTGCCAATCGTAATTTAAACTGTGGGCGTATCCGTTAATTTATCCATCTTGTTTATTAATGTCAAAACGAAGGAAAGGCTGAATAAAATTAGGAATAATTAACGAAGTTAACTCCTCTCTCTCTCTCTCTCTCTCTCTCTCTCTCTCTCTCTCTCTCTTCTTTCCGCGTGAACGTAGGCCGGGTGAATCGGGAGGGAGGTTTAAAAGCCACCTGTAACCGTTATTACTTTTTCGCCTTCTCGGATCGTTCGCCACGCACGTACTGGCAAACGACGCCCTCGTTGTCGCCGTAAACGCGACATATTTCTTTTTCTTCGTTTTAACATAGAATTATTCTTTCGCTGTCCCATCTCGTGACGCATCTCACGCGCACGCATGAGTGAGGCACGCGGCGATCAATCTCGAATCTCTCGAAATACCTTGCGAGGGAACAGGCTTACGTTAACATTCGCTGACATTACGTGGGAGACGTCGACAATGCAGCAGCGATAATTAATTCAACCAAGCTTTGGTAACAGATATTCATATGACTTGATCAAGCAAACATGTGTTAACGTATGTGCACATAATTATGATTTTGTAATACAATTGTAGTACAAAATTGCGCAATAACTATAAGAAATAATTGTTTTTCTTTATATATTTGAAAAGTATACACACACACACACACACACACACACATATAAAAGATTGCAGCTATTATTTTTGATACATCTTGTCAGTTATTACCCTATTCGTTACTTTCGACTTTTGCGAGAAGCAAGTCGTCACTTCTTCCCACGTGCGACAGACAGACACTCGTTCTTTACTTAATTGTGAAAATCCGAGTGGTAGACCATTCTCGGATTTCCGAATGGTACGCTCGGTTAATGCACCCCCGTCGCGCTCGGTATAGTCCGGAAAACCGACGATTTTCTTCCCTTTCTCTTTTCTTACTTGCTGTCTGTCCACGACCGTTTTTTCTCTGCATTTCTACATCAGAATCTCACCGTTTGCTGTTCACCGACATTGGAGAGAATTAGAAGCGCGAAGAGTGTCGACGACGACGACGACGATGACGACGACGACGGCAACTTGCACTCTTCTCTTTCTACGCCCAATCTCTTCCTTTTCTCTTCTTTCGCCTCCGTTATTCTCCACCTTGGTTCTCCTGTTACTCTATATCGGGGAGCCTCCATTAAATTCATTAGGCCATTAGTGGCTGCAACCCTCCAAGATGGCTTCCGTCGCCTGGCAACGCTCTGCTTCTCCACGCTCACCCTCTCTTTGCCTCTCTCTCTCTCTCTCTCTCTCTCCCTCTTTCTAGCTCTCCCTCTGCTTTCTCCTATCTCTTTCTATTACTCCCTATCTCCTGGGTCTAATCTCTCTCTCCCTCGTTCTGGTCCTCCTGGTCCCTCCTTCCATCTCTCCCGCACTTCCCGTGAGTTTCCGCTCACTTTGTGGGGCGGGTGGGTCTTGGCGGATGTAATTAGATTCAACGAGCGAGAAAAGGGAAGGGCGGAGGGTAGTTGCTAGGTTGGAAAAGGTGGTAGCCCAAGAGGTTAGCCTGCTCTCGAGGTACGTTGCTGAAGAGGGCCATTGCCAGAGGATGGCCAAAGGTTTCTCTCTTACGATATCTCGACAACCTTCTTTCTTTTTCTTTACCTGAGCTGACTTCTACAACGAGTTAGTTTTGCGTACATGTACATGGCATACACTCTTCCGGAATCGTTTGCTCGCTTGGCGAGTAAATTTTAGTATTGCTCTTCCATGAACTAATTTTACCTTTATTTGATTCTCTCGAACAAATCAAAAAAGATACAATGATCGATTTCGTTATGTATTCTTAATAGCATGATAATAATAATCGCAAACTTTTCTCCTCGTCTTACATATCTGCAAGTTTTATATGTAGATTAAAAATAATATATTGTATTTTGTGTTTTTCGATTGTAAACAATTATAATATAAACATTGTTTTTTACATCTCCTATATGTGTCCATTAGATACTTATGAATTTTTAAAAGTATATTTATGAATTAAATGATATAAAAGAATATTATAATTTCTCACGATACTTTTTTATACATAGGTACAGCACTTGTTTATGATTATTCTTACAAATAATTACGCGATTTTATTATTTATTAAAATATAAATTTCTTTTGGAAATATACATACATCAAACAAGTAAACTTAATTATTATTTGTGAGTTGAGTGAAAAGTTAAAATTTGACTTGTGGAACGGAAGCTTTCACTTTTGGAATGGCAACTTATTCTCAGAGATTAGGACATAACATAGAGATACTGAGAACATAGTGATAACATAACTATGGGAAGATTAGCCAAGTCAAGACGACGGTGGACAGTGTTGCATTTCTAAACACAGGAACGCGCTTGTACGAGCGGCTGTTTTCGGGGGTGGCAGAGCAAAGGGGACTCTTAAAATACTCCAAGAGCTTCTAAATCATGAAGGCTTAGTCGCCGTCGTGCGAGCAGGGATTACCTACCTTACTTCAAAGTGCCCTGCAGGTGCAGGCTCTCCGTTTCGAATCCTCTTCCACGACAGAACGTTGAATCATGATGCGTCAGTCGCGCTTAACGACACCGTTTCGTGCGTGCTCGTCGAATGCGCGTTCTTTTTATCCTGACAGTCGCGACCTTTTCTTCTGTGTCGCTACCGAGGGTATTATAGAACTTGCGCTATGGAATTCCGATTTAATACTCAGTATTTATAATGAAATACGTAATTCACGAACTCAATCAGATATCTCAAATGATACACATTTTTCTAAATTATTCGCAATTAGATTTGCAATTAAGGATTAACGAAGAATAATCTGAAATAATTGGATTTTCGCCAAAGCAATAATTCAATTCGATTTTGTTTTTTCCAAGTTTCAACATAGTTTGTACCTCAGATTTCAAGAGCGTTTGTTCGTTAAGTACAAGCAAATTTAAACGTGCGCTTATTTCCGCGAGATTCGTATCGCAAAGCTGCTCCGCTTTTACCGAAGTAACACCGAGTGAGCCAGAATATTCGAAAGCGTGTGGCTAACGATTACCATAAGAATTAAACGCGGGTAGAGAAACCGGCGGAGCCGGTTTTCTCTTCCCGACGAAGCAACGTCATTTCATTTTCGCGGCAAACGAAGCCGAGGAAGAATTCTCCCAATTCTCTAAGCCCCCGCCCTAAGCCCTCAATTTCACTAGAGTAAAAGCTCAACGGGAAGCGTGATAAAATGGCTTCTTATTCCCGCGTTTATATTCAATCTCGACGCCGACGCCGCAGCCACAAAGGGCTCCATTTGAAACACGTTAGTCGATGCCGTATACGCCGGATAGACACACACGCACACAATGGGGTAGGAGAGAATCGCGGTGATGCATTATGTAGTACCCTCGCTGATCCTTATATGCATCTATGCATGGTCTCCGCGACGTACCAACTTTATAGGCGTGCTACAACACTTACTAGCGATCCAAACCGTTAACGTAACCACAAACGCATTTTGACGATGCACTTGTGCATCGTTTGCATAAAAAAACATTTTTTTATAATCAAAGAGCGTGCTTTTTTTATTCACAAAGTGAACATTGGTCGTAAAAATCTTAGTAAAGATACTCGCACTATACACTCAAAAGCGAGATCAAAATGTATTCTTTTATTTATGAAAAAATTAGAAATGTTGTTTGTCACTTAACTCGTGGAGTTTTTAGACAAATAAGAGATCTTTTATCCCTTTTTAAATTTCAATGTACGTTTAATTAATTATTGGATGTCTTATAATTATAATTTTTTTCACTCAATGTGTTGGAATTTTAATTGTTACGATTGCTATCATTTATTTATACTGTTTTAATTTAATAATGAGAAAGAATTTATTATCTTATACGAATGGAATGTGTCGCATTCATTTCGTCGCTTGATATATCGGGCCGTTTGAATTTCGTCCGAGACAAAATGCGAATACAGTTCGATTTTATGGCAAGCGTTCATGCATAAGTACAACGTTCCGCACTCTGACTGATTGCCATGCGCGAAAACAATCGACGTTAAATGGACCGATCGACATAGGCTTGCAGATGTTATAGTTCTTACGACAAAGCGAAACAATAATTTATTAAAATTCTGATCGACTTAAAACAAATCTTTTGTTATTTAAGTATCAAAGTAACATTAAGATTTAAGGACTTTTAAATAAGAGTTAGAAGGTATAAGAAACATTTATACAATAATAACAAATATTAATGTATATACTACATAATATTTAAATTACGTGTAATAATTAAAAGGACTTTCGAGTCTCAACAAAAATATAATAAAAGAAAATTTATTAATTTTAAATATTTACATAAAAAAGTATTGTGCAAAAATTAAGTTTTACAAATTGAATCACGATTTTATAACAAGTATCAGTTGTCGGAAAAATCTGATTTACCGGAATCTGATTTACGAAACACATTATTTTTGCACTAATAAGTTTTTCAGTACGAGAACGAACAGTACCAGCGAAGTCGAAGCAGCTTTGAAAGTAAGTTGAATTCGAGAACGGTTTGCTTGATTCGAGACGGCGGTACCACCGACGATATCTCACGTACCGGCAATAAATAACACCATACCTGAGATCCACTCTATATGGTATATGCGCAATATAGTGCCATGCAATAGTTTGCATAAAGGACTACAATAGGATAGCAGAAAAGCGGGAGGAAATGACGTCGCGCAGAAATTACTGCATTTAAAATTCAACATTTTACAATTAACATCGATCACATTTAAGCGTAAGGATTATTTAGGCGAAAAGTGTAAATATATCTCACCTATTTGAATGTCAAAACTTCCTGACAAATAAAAATAGAAGCAAATTTCTTAAAATGTTGAAAGTAGATATCTCGCGATGATCATTGACGTTGAATGTCATTAATTTCTTTTATCAATGTTGTCAGCTACTCTGGCTGAACCTTATACTGACCTTGGTTACGCGAATTGACGACATGAGATAAAAATATGAAGGTGCGAAATTTTCATGAAACCTGCCAAATGTGTTGATTACGCCAATGCGTAAGAACGACGATAACGTCGCGATGATGGCGCAGATACGCGGCTCGGTATCTTTATGACCCCTTACGAGACACGTTGCTCAAGTTAATGTTAATTGCCATTTTATCTTACTCAGACGCCTGATATTTTGAGCGCGTGATTCGCGCAAACTTTACGGCGCGTAAACGAGAGGAGACGAGCCTCGTGAAAACACTCGTTCCAACTAATAACCGAGATGCAACAATATTAATCATAGAAATAATTCTCACGGAATCTATCGGAATCTATCGTAAGAAATCGTTAATTGCTCTTACCTTAAAAATGTTTTTACTTTTCTTGTAAAAGTATTTGCTTCGTATCTTTTGACATTATCCATCGAATCACATCCATCTTAGTTGAACGCCAATAGTTGTCTTAGTTATCGCAAATCTAACATGATTCCATAATCGTAAGAACATCAAGGAAAATTATAGTGACGCGTCGAACCGTAACATTTATTTGCCTGAGTCGAGAGTACGTATATGTAGTACAGCGACATTTTCGTCGCAGGGGAATAGATCGCGTCGCCCATGGCAGAGCGAGCGTGCCGTAAGCAAGAACAACATATTCACGAGACTGTATCGGATTTTATTCCGTGGGTAAATCCTCGAATCTCAACGGGCCCGTCTTTGCGTCTTTCGCCCTCTCGCGATTCGTCCCGCTGTGACGGTCCTCAACTTTCCGCTTCCTCCTCCTCATCCCGTGTCGTCCACGTGCTTTCACTCCGCCGAGAGAAGTTTCGAGAGTTACGATGACTGTTCGTAAGCCGACGGAGACGATGACGGTCCCGGCACGTCTTTTTACTGGCGAAGGTCATTTCGTCGAAGAAAGACGTGGATGGCAGGGTTGCGACCCACCCCTAGCCTGCGTCGTTCCATTTCCTTCCACCTTCTGCTTCTCGTTTTCCTGCCACGTCTCGCCTGAAAACTCGTCCGTATTCAAATGTTCGTCGGAGACGTACGGAGGCGGACGAGAACCGAATTACCTGCTCTGAATTGGAGACCGGTGAAGAGGTGGAGGGTGACTCGTTGTTACGGAACGAGGCGAGAAGAAAGTAGGACGCCCAGAGAGAAGACTCCTCTTTTTATTTCTTTTCACGAGATCTAGTGGTTCACGAGATCACATGGTTAAAAATTTCATCGAAATATTAAGCCGATACTGCATCTGATAATTTTAATTTAATATACTGAGAAAGACATAGTAGTAGCAACTATATAGGTGACAAATGTACAAGTTTTATATAGTATTAACGTACATAGTTGTTGAATAAACTATTTTATGGTTACAATAATTATAAAAGAGTTTATTAAACTATGTATTAATTCTACGAATATAACTTTTGTCACTTATATAATTTATATCTACATATAGTTGCCATCATTGTTGTTTTTTCCTGAATATATGAAACAAAATTAGGAAGGAATAATTTTGCTGAAGTATCTAAAAATTTAGCTAGATACAGATCTGAAAATAATTTTGTTTGGACTATCAAAATAATTATGTATGCTTAAACTTGCTAGAATGTTAAAACTTTTTGCGGCATTGTCGTCAATGTTTAAACATTTTACATAATTATTTTAGTATTTTACATAATTGTTTGGATGATCCAACAAAATTATTTTCAGTTTTTCTTTTAACATATCACCAAATATTGAAAGAGTATACATATAAAGAAAAGAAGCTTTTTTTAAATCGTTCTAACTGTAAATGATATAACGAAGTTTTTAAAGGAGTGCGCTTGGAGATTATTTTGAGGAAAGTGTCGTGTGCCGTACGAATGATAAGATTACGGAAGAAGATAAGTTAGCGAAGAGATAAAACGTTCTTTGTACATTGGACTTATAATTAGGAAGAATTTTAAGTAGCGCAATAAAATCTTACCGAGATCCCAAAAAAAAATATGATAACGTTGCATTTGCAATATAATTAAAATTGATAGTACAATAATACCTGCTGTTATTGTAATAATATAATATAAATCAACAAATAGTAATTCGATGCAATTAATATAATTAACGTATTACTTCTCGAAAGTTATTATTCACCAGATCGTAATAAAGCTGGTGGCTTTCTTAATGCGCGACTGTCGTATGCATATAATAGGGAAACATACGGGGTTGTGCAACATCTTATAACTGCTGCGCCATTAACGACGCCACGATCATTGTAATATACGTTTAGTTTAGTTTAGCACATGAGGGTGGTTGCGAACCAACGTGCGATCGACCCTTCGCGTGCCAGCCGAGGGTGCATAATTTATCGCCACGTCCCGACCACCGTAATGCAATACGTTACACGCTTGGCATGCATGTGGACTTCGCGTAGGTTATCGATGCTCCCTCAATGTCCGAGGGGTATAACTAACTACCTATAAATAGCACGATCATGTATCGGCATTCATTGCCCAACATCTCCCCATTTCGAATGATGTCTTCTATTTCGTGATATGACAATACGAAGAGTGATACGAAGGTATCACTATATTTTCACACCTCTGTTTCTATATTTTCGATGCGAATATAATTATTTTTATCTATTAGGTGTTGGAATTAATTCGTAGCGTTTTTTAATGAAAGAATGTTATTTATTTCACATGAGCATTAAAAAATACATTAATGAAAGTACTTCCCATCACTTGTAAAACGCTACGAATTAATTCCAACACCTAATAAATAAGGATGGTACAACTTTTACTCTTTCGCAACCGTTTGAAGATAATTGATTTCTATATTTTCTTCATGTATTTTTCTTCGTGGAAACTGAAAATTATCATAATAGTGATGCTACTCAAGGAATAAATAGTTAAAAATGTTTGAAATAAATAATTTTTATTGTTACGAAATTGCTGTCAGTTATACTTCAATCATTTCAAAATTAATTTAGAGTGGATTAACAAGGAACAGTTAGTAGATACATAGTGTGTGTGTGTGTGTGTGTGTATGAAATAAAGTTAATAAAACCTTATTCACATTACGAAATCGTTATCTCAATTATGCTTCAATCATTTGTTGAACCAACTCTGAATTAGTTTTTAAATGTTTGAAGCATAACTGAGACTGCGATTTTGTAACAGCGTGAACAAAAATTTTTTTTCCTTCGATGTACCAATTTTTCCTTGAACGCAATGTCATTATTACAATAATTTTTATTTCTTGTGAAGACAAATACATAAGAAAATGTAAAAATAAAACGATCTTTGAACGGTCACAAAAAAAGTTGTACCCTCTTTTAGAGATTCATTAATCTTTGGAAGACGGGAGTCTATTTTTAAAATCTAACAGTTTTTCTCGAATAAGATTTGTTATAATTCATATTACTCATTGTACTTTTTGTCTCAAAATATGATATTGTTTCACTATAGTGGCTCTTGTAAAGTTTAAATATAAAAGAAGGCCGAAAAAATTTGAAAATCGCTAGATCGTAAAACAAATTAGTACGAAATAAAAATTGTAATCTTATCGGCGAACTCTCGCACGGGTAGGGGATACAGTTCCGAGTCGTTGCTTTAGAATAGAATTGGTTTTTATTGTGACTAGATTACAAACGGGGCCTTTTACGGCGCTCAATATCGCCCAGTAGGAACGTTTACACGTAGCGAGTGAGGTGACAAACGGGAATGAAGAACATTCTGCGTGACGTTACGAATCATTCACCGCAGGGACTGGGATATGTGATTACGACGAACATTTGTACGACATTGGGATTCATACAAAATAGCGGTCGTTTCTTACGCCTATCTTACGTGACTATACCTCGAGCTTTATAGCGATCGGCCGCTCGCATGTCGACTTTTCCGAAGCCGATCGATTCGCGCCGTTTCATCATGTCTCGTCGTCGTTTCATCCCGTCAAAATCTCCCGACGCACCACCACACTCCCCCCGTTATGTGTAATAATTTATACAATTATCTCTGTGGCTTCAACGCGCGGCATAATTACTATACATACGTGATATTTTTTGGGTTTAACTTTGGTTTTGTTGCCTCACAACGCGTGGTCTATCAAATAATAAGCTACTTATAAAAATAGGACATTTTCATTGATTACGTTAACGCCTCTCTAGTTACACAATCAAGGGTATATACGAATAAGTTAAACACTGTCGTTGGAACGATGAGAGTACGAAGAGGAAGAGGAATCGACGGACTTGAAAAATCCAATTGCACGCGCCGCGCGAGGATACTGTGAATATTGTTTTTAGTAATTATTCGACAATACTAATTCAGATTTATAACGTACGCCTAATCGATAGGATGCTCCTTGCTCCATACACTGTACAACGCACAATCCGCTTACTTACAGCCTATAATATTTTAGTATTCTGCTGAATAATCGTTATTATCGTCATTACAATGTAACAATTTTTTGGTATACAGTTACGCTCGGCATAAAGAGCCGGCGTTCTACTATACATATATCTACAAAATAGTGAGTACGTGATCCGCGAGAGATCTTTGTTAGCGCCGTTGTTCTTAAAAATTAATCCCCGTCCCTCACATTTTACATATGAAAAAAATTATTAAAGCATGCAGCATACAATTAGCATTAGTTTTACGCTATATGATTCTTTTAGAGAAAGCTTCTTCTCGTTTTTTTTTTTCAGCGCAATTATACTATTTTGTTGCTTTATCGCAGTGTATATTTATCGTGTATAGCATCGTATTCGAATAATAAATATATCGTGTTTAATTAAAAATATTAAAATGAAAAGAAGGAAGGGGGATTAAATATACTTTTCATCGCGGCGGAAGTTTAACATTTGTACTCCATTAACTTTTATCTGTCTTGAGAAATATGTGAGTTCATCGACTAGTCGAACTTGTAGTTTGCCGATCGCATCCAACGTAGCCGATTACTCGCATAATACTTGTATTTACAACGTAATCAAATATTTGCAACTGTATGTTCTGTCAATTCTTCTATCGTGATAGACATTGGTTTTTTACCCTTTTGCTTTACCCTTAATTTTCACGAAGATCTCGAAATTGAAGATTATTAGCTGTCACAGAAATTTAAGACTCACAAATAAAATGTTTCGAATTCTGTGACGAAATTTACATCGCATCGTTCAATTTCAATCAAGTATTACATTACAATTAATACATTCAATAAGTGACTTCGCATTCGATACTTACGAATTGTATAAAGGCATATGAAGAAGTTATTACTATATATTTTTAATTAACTACAATGAAATCGTTTTTGCGTTTTTCAGCGGAAATATAAATGTGATATCTCTGAGTCATTTTCGTTTAAATCAAACATTCAATGTTTAATGAAACAAAACGAGATTTCGCGACAAATTGGGAGAAGCTGGACAGCGCCAACGCATGAGTAGTCGATAAAATTCTACCGTCACCTCAATCGTCATCCCGCGGTAAAGACAGCGTCTGTGAACCGGATGCGATCGGTGGCGTCGTCCAACAGTCGAACAACGATGGCCAGTAGCCGGTGGCGGTAGTCGCGTGTTGCCAGTAACCAGTCAATCCGGTACCAGTCCCAGTGGCCGTACCTGGTCCCCCTACACCGACTCCCACGCCAATACCACCGGCAGTAGCTGCTACCACTTGTTCGGGATTCATCATGCTACTCGCCTCGATAACACCTCGCTCGTCCACTTCCATCTTTTGGTCCGCCGCAGTCCCGTCCTCATCATACATAAGATAATGTGGATGCGAGGTCGTCGACGAGGGCGTCGACGATAGCGTCGGCGAGGCGGCGGACCTAGGCCTGGGTCACTCTTGCGACCTGAGCTGATTGTCGCTCGGCTGACCTGTAGCGGCGGCCGCCGCAGTGGCGGACGGAGGCACCACTTGATTACTGCCGCCGCTGAGGGAACTTCCAGAATTCGGATTCGTTACGCTGTGATGATGGGGGCTAGACGTAGCCCCCGCTTCGCCTCAGACCTGGGCCCTGGCAGTGGCGTTAGCGTGCGCCTCGGGGCCGCCCGGGGAATGAGGGTTTGCCCCGGCCGCTGTTGTTAACGCGTACTGACAGGCGCTCAAACCACCGCCACCACCACCACCGCCACCGCCAACGGAAGACGCTCTCGAACTTACGGGACTTATACTTCCGGCTGTGGTACCGCCTGTGGTACCACCTGCGCCGAATGACCCGCCACCACCGCCGCCATAACCACTGCTATGCTGTTTCGCCTTCATTCGTAGCGACGCGATGCTACTCGATGTCATCACTGTACAGGATTCGGGCGATCGATGGTGAGGCGTATAAACCGGCGGTCCATATGGATGATGCGGTGCCGCCGGCGCCGCGTACGGACACGCCGCGCCGGACGCGGCGACCGGCGAGCTCGCGACACCGAGACCAGAACCCATGCCCGGTAACATGGACGTGGCCGCTTGACCGACCGAAACTGACATGCCGCCCACGTGGCTGCCTGCGACCGACGTCGCTGCGGCGTTAAAGGGATTCACTGGGCTGACCTGAGCGTGATGATGATGATGCGATGCCGCAGGCACAACTGAGCCCAGAGTGTTCATCCAGGGAAAGCTCTTGCCGCTCAACGGCGATGGTACTTTGGCCGCCCAGTTGTTGTACGTGCTATACGAACTGTAGAGAGTGTCGGGATCTGGAAACGGTTGGGTGATGAAGCCGTTCAGACTGGCTGTACTGAAGCCCGACTTGAAATCCGCTGCGGCCTGCGCGGCGGCGTTCATCGCGTTGCGCTCCTTCTTCCGCCATTTCGCCCGCCTGTTCTTGAACCAGACCTGCAAACAGAAAAACAGAACGTTGCGAGAAAAATGTGTCTGTTCATTACAATGTGTAGAATGTTATTTGAGAAAGGACCTCGCAATTATAAGGAAATTTGTGTGAAATCTCAGTAAAATTATCAAGTTAATTTTCATAATGTAACTTATAGTGTGATGAAGAAAAGATGTAGACACAAGGCTCAAGGTAATGGATGATTTTCGAGTTATGGTGCATTAAAGATGCTGTGTGAACACAATTGATTTACACCTTTAATATACCATAGTTCAAAAATTATTTATTATTGAACCTTGTGTCTATGACATCTTTTGTTCCTTGTAAACTATATTATACAATATATGAAAACTAATTCATTTCATCGGGATCTAATTTTTCGTATAATTAGTGCAGGGTTCTTTAATAGAGAGATATCGATTATATATATAATATATTTTTCGATATTTCATAACCAATATTTTAAAGAGATAATTTTTTTCCATAATGTACAGATGCTCCCCTCCGTTCCCAGATTTTGTTTTTAACGTATACAGCTCGTACATTGAGAATAAACGGAGAAGGAAACGGAGGAAAGACATAGCGATGCGTAGCGTTTCTTGCCAGATTTCGTGAATGTTCGCACGCCACGGGTTATTAGTCACGAACGCAACGAAGAGAACAACGAGCGGCGGTTCCGCTCCGTGGTAGACGGTAAGCGAGTCTTGAGACAAATAGCAAGAAAACCCCGGCGAGCTTCTCCATCCTGAAATATGACGGCGTTAATTCAAGGCGGCCCTTCTCTCACGCTCGATACTACGGTGAACTTCGTCAGCCGTTTCCACCCTCCTTATTCCTTCGCTCGCCCTTCAACCTCGAACCTACCAGCGTCCTCCGAGTTCTCTTCAGCGCCTCTCTTTCTTAACGACGCCCATCCCATCGCATCGTCGTCCCTGCTCGCCCCCAACAATTATACGGATGGTTGCGCTTAGATACACGTCGCTCTCGCGTAACTGTAAGGCAAGGGGAAGGAAAACGCGACATACGCGAAGGGTCGTGGTGTAAGTATTCGACGAAGAGAGAGTTGAGTAGCTGGTAGAGAAGAGGAGCAAGATAGGAAGAAAAGGGGGAAAGGTACTGAGGGTGAAGCAGGTCGGCGGAATACTCCGTAAGATGGATGGCCTTACGATCACGCCGTGGAAACGCTAAGAGGCGCGACGGGTCATTGAAAGTGGGGGCGGAAGAGTAGCTAATGAAGAATAATGTCCTTTCCTCTCAACGATTATTCCTAGAACTTCACTGTAACAGCCCGAATTTGCTAGTAACCTTCATTGTATAACTTAACGGAATAATTCTAACAAGACAATAACGGTGGGTAGATGTGTAAAAGAAAATTGGAATTTTAACCCTAATTGGTATTCGCGGGTTCAATGTGCTTTAAATTAATGTATCTTTGCTTGAAGTTAACATAATTGAATAATTTTTTTCATTTTGAAGATCGAAATCCGAGGAATATAAGATTATGTGTAAAATTGTGAAAAATATTTATCATAAACAATTTTTCACAATGAAAATAATGTTCAGGACCTGGGAACATCGATTAGGGCTAACATAAAAGCTTACTAATTCGCATAGCTTTACATCAATTTAAAAAAAAAAATAATACTTATCGTTATATTCCTGTTACAACAGTATTTATACGAAATTAATACGATGTTACCGGTTTTTGTTAATAAAGAACGACTTACCTTTGACCTGCCCTCATGGGAGATATACGCGTAGGTACGAATTTTTTTCGCATCGGTAAGCCGCACGAGAAACATCATTGGATTTTACGAAGCGGCCCGGTAGCCGCGGCACCATGGGCGACGACGGTAAGCCAGGAGGGAGTAAATTCGATAGGACAGAATGGTACGGCGGGCGAAAGATGCCGCGACTCGAGAATCAATAAACTCTCGCGCAAAGGCGCAGCGTGTACACACAAGATGCCGCGCCCATAAAGTTTAACAGCGTCGCGGAATCTTGACTGAAGCTATCTGCAATGACCCAGGAGAATCTTAACGCTTTTGATTCGTAAATCCATCCGACGAACGTACATACATACGCTCGGAACTTGAGCGAAAACTATCGCTTGACCAACTGGATTCCAACTATACAGGGTGATTTTAACATATTTCGTCATGAGCAGGTAGAGTGAATCGAACTGAGTCGAAAAGTCATCTACCATTTTGCAGTTTGTACAATAGTTAACGACATATTAATTACTAAAAATTGCCAAATTTTGATCTTGAATAATTTTTTACTCAAATACTATCAACTTTATAGAAAAACTGCAAGAGACAAAAATCATTTATTTTCTTCTCAACTCTAAAAATTTGTTCAGAATTTTTTCAACTTTTTAGTACTGCATTTTCTTATTTTTACCAACATGAGAAAATATATTAAAAAATATTTAAAAATTCTGAAAAAAATTCTCAGAACTTTATGAGAAGAAAATAAATGATTTCTGTCTCTTGCAATTTTTCTGTATAATATATAAAGTTGATAGTATTTGAGTAAAAAATTATTCAAGATCAATATTTGGCAATTTTTAGCAATTAATATCTTGTTAACTATTGCGAAAATTGCAAAATGGTAGAGGACTTTTCGACTCAGTTCGATTCTACCTGCTCATGATGGGTGACAAAATATGTTAAAATCACCCTATATATTGACCAAATGATCTGTGAATCGTGAGAGAAATCGCGCTTGAAACATAAATATACCAACGGGCACATCGCGCATTCCGATAATAATTAATGATATAATTAATTAGTATATTATGTTAATCTCATTAATAGCTATTTCCAATCCAATTTGACGAATATTCACAAAATATTGACGCACCAAGCTACGATACATAAAATCTGTGTTCACACAAAATTGCATGTTTACTGTAGTTGTATAATTTTTAATAAGTTTAACAAATTTAAAGCACCGTCGAATCGATTCTCATCGGTAACGTCGAAAACATCGATATTATAGATAGTAATTCAGTTGATGCGGTAAATCGAATCCATTGTTTTTCGTCTGGCAACTGACTCGGAGAACAATGGTCGCGTCACATCATTCGAGCAATAAAATCTCATCAAATCACGACCCCTCGCCACCATGTAAGCCTCCATTCGGTCTCTTTCTTCCTCTCGCTCACGCACGCGTTCGGCTCAATCTACGAAAGCTTATATAAATGTAATGAGACCGTGACCGGGGATGCCTCATCAATCACACCCCCGTACAGCCCCCTCGGTTCTGTCCCATTTCATCGTCGGCGTCGCTCTTTCCTATGGTCGTCTTCCGCGCCGCACATACGTCTACCGGGTCTACGTGCTACATAGACACCCTCGAATACCGCACCGGCCCGTCCGCGGTAATCCCGTGACTTAACATCGGGCTCCGGGCTCTCCGGGTAACCGCGATTTGTTCCATTGCGCTCAGAAGTTGCGCGCCACGCCGCGCCGTTAGTTCTTCGGTCAAGAGAGTCTTACAACCGAGTCTTACCGGAGCCCGGCTCTTGAGTAAGGCCTATTTAAGCGGAACAGTTTTCAGACGATATTCTACTGAATTGGGGGCATCGTTTTATATTATAGCATCAATTTGTTACGCTATTTATAAATATGCCCACAACGAATTTATAATTAAATCGAATCAAAATTTGAAATTGCTGTTTGTTGATAAAATTAACTTAAAATATCTATTCCCCGTTTTCGATTAATATTACAAGTTTGCGAAAATAATGTATATTTATGTAAAATAAATATCAAATTTATATAAATCGTTACTGTTTATCTCTTTTAAATTTTGCAAAATATTTTTTGGTAAATAGATCAGTAATTTCAGAATAGGTTTTATTTTTTTATGTATACATCGTATATTTTAGAAATAAAAATTTTGACGAATAGCGAATATCAGAGTCGAAAGCAAGTTACCGCATTTGCATTATTCGCAAAATCTATATGCGAATAAATCATGCGTAAATTTGTATTGTTAAGTCTTATCGATGGTTACATTTAAGCACAAATAGATATAAGAGCCTGACTCTTTCACTTCACATTGGCACAAAATTGAGTTTTTTTTTGTTATAAAATGTAAGAAATTTTAAAGCACCGTCGCGATATGTAAACATCAAAAATTTAAATCTCTCGACGTAACATGCGTTTTCTTTACGTTTTTGTGCGTCTAGGTTAACGATCTCGTTCATTTCGTGCGAAATGTTCGCGTGAATTCGTGCGAGTTCGCGTCCTTTACAAGATGAAGGAGGAAGGAGAGAGAAACCGAAGGACGAGCTAAAGGAGGAGGCTGTGAGAGACGGTAGGGAGAGAACCTGACATTCTCTCTCGTAGGGTGGAGATGGTGATGGTGGTCGCGCTAGAGGGGAACTTCGAGGGGGAGTCTGAGAGAAGGTTAGTCGTGGGTGTAGAAAGACAGGGAGAGACAGAGAGTGAGTGAGTGAGTGAGTGAGTGAGTGAATGAGAGAGAGAGAGAGAGAGAGAGAACGAGAGCGAAAGAGAGACGCACGGACGAGAAAACGGAGGTGGAGGAGGATAATATTGATCCCCTCGTAGCCCCGCCCCTCCTCGCCCAGCCGACGCCATCATTATATTATCTACCATCCCTCCGACTCCGTTTCCCGACGTATCGCACACCTACGACCTCTCGAAACTCGCAAAACTATCCTGGTCGTGCACGCGCGTTGTCTTGTATTCCTCGAGAGGGACTTTTCAAAAAAAGAGAGAAAGACACGGAGCTACTCTTACGTTCATCGTTGTATTCCTTGCCTATCCTGTTTCTTAACTTTCTTCCTCCTACCACCCTTATTTCGCTCTTCTTCTCACGTCGGAGGGATAGAGACAGAGAAAAATTCGAGGAGGAGCGTTGCCGTGGCCACGGAGGATTCGTGGTAGGTTTCCCGAAAATCTTGCGAGGACCAGCGCGCGTGCGAAAGCGCCACTTCATTAAAAATAAATTCCGTGAAGGAGCCGACGGATATCCGAGGGCTTCGCGAGGATTTCACGCCGCAGACTCGCTTCCTCATTCTCCCTCTCTCTATCTCTCTCTATGTCTCGTTCGTTGTTCCTTTCGCCTATCCATAATTCGACGCGCCTTTCGTTTGTCTCGTGAAACGTTACCTCAATGTTCCTCATATTTCTCTCCTCTCTTCTTTTATTGCATCGTGAATTAGTTTTAACCCGTGCTTATTTCTTTCATGTTCAGCAGAATTTTTCATTATGAGAATTTTCGGATTTTCATATTATTAATCTTACATGCAATATAATTTGATGTTTTACCTCATAAAATAATGATTTTTAAACATTACTAAAGAACTTTATATAATTATATATGAAATATACGAAATAAATTATATACATGCGTCAGTATATCCAGACAAAATATATTGTACATTGAAAAATTAAGAATTAATAAATCTTTATCTCTTGATCAACGTACATTTAACACACACATTTAACATTTAATAGAAGTATATATCATAAAATTTTTACATTTAATTTGTCAATTTCAAAAGTAATTATTTCTTTACTTTTTGCTTTCCAGAATTTAATATCGCGCATCATATATTATATCGCATACGTCATAATTGCGACGTTATTGAATATTCATTATTAACATTACCGCATTATCGTCACTATTCAAATAGCCTTTATTTCATCATTATCTAATTTGATCGTGCTGTGTCACGTTAGAAAAATCATAATTGTCATTACGAAAAGGCCGAGCAATTATTGCGGTGAACAAACAGGTGCGACGACGTCGGTATTTACGCGCCGAAAACACGACGGCGATGGCGCGACACCACTTCGTTAAAAGTAAATTCCGTGAAGTATACCGCCGGATATCCGGGGGCTTCGCGGGGATTTGACGGTGGTGCGAAGGTGGAAACCTTTTGTCTGTCGGGAATAAGCGGTTCGCCACTCGTAACTTTGAACTACTCCTACATCTCTTTGCGAAAGCTCTCGCGACACCGTCTGCGATTTATAACAACATCCGCTTTCTCTCGCCCGCGCCGTCTCGCTGGGGGCGAGAGAAAAGTTCACGTCACTACTAATTTCTGTCGATATTCTTGAGCGTCCTGCCATTCGCTCAGAACCAATTAATCCCACTTACAGTTTTGCGAAACAACGTCTCAGTAATTTTTAAGTGCTTCATCTCGCGAGAAAATAAATACTTTCGGTACACGAAGAAGGCAGCTGCTCGCTTATGGCAGACTCGCTATGCGCTTACCGCGACCATCATGGCTGCCAGGATGAATTCTCCTTCCTCTCCTCTCCTCTCTCTCTCTCTCTCTCTCTCTCTCTCTTCCCATTTCTTTCCTCGCTCCCTCCATACGGTATTTCTTTCTATCTCAGCTTTGAGATACTCTTTTTTTCCTCTTGTCCTGAACGTCTCTCTTTCTCTTTCTTTCTACAACTCTACCCACATAGGTTTTCGCACGCGAAATACTCTCTCCGTCTTCTGGTCGTTGCTCCCTCTCTTCGTCTTTTTCCTTACCTCTTCACCCTTCTATACTTTATGCCCTCCACACCCGGTCTCAGTCTCGGGTTCCAACAGTGGCGTCTCCATAAATCTCGCTATAACGTCGAGATGGATCAGCGAGAATGGCCACGTCCGACACGGGGGAAACGGGACACGGCTGCGTTTGTATCGTTGCATACGTGGTTGCATCGGTGCGCACGCGTGTATGTCGAGAGTAGGATCGGTCGGCGAATATGCAGCAAACACGGCAAACCATCGGCCATCAGGAGTGGATACGAATAAAATTCGTCACGTCCGCGACAACGAACGTTTACTCATATATCAACAATGGGATAGGAATAGTCGATATTTTTCAGACAGTTTAGACTGTAGAGGAAAGAAATTTTATTTTGAATAACCTAATATTTCTCTTTTATGTCGTATATATCGATTACTTTAGCTCCAACGTATCGATATGTAGACTCTTTAAATTCTTTGGAATGGAATCTTATTTAAAAAAATTGAGCTTTGAAAAAGAGTGGTTTAATTTTAAATTTATTCTAAAAGTGTTAAAGAGGATGTTCAAATCAAGTTGAGGAATATTAATATGTACTACAATACAGTATTTAAAATACAAACGAAGTAATCTTAACAATTACAAGTCCGAAAAACACTTTTGAGAATTGACACTTTCAGTTGAGAACTAAAAATCGAGAAGTTACGTAAGAATTTATGCTCAAAGTTTTTCTATTTGAACTACTTATGTTTCAGTCTTGTATTTTATTGTGCTTTGCAGCATCCACGCAGATCGAAAGGATACAGCCGATGGAAACGAGAAATCGTTCTCGTGTTAAAGCATCGCGGAGGGCGGCGCTGAGCGATACAAACGGCGTACGAATCGGCGCGCACGACGCGGAATGGGAAGCTGGGCTTTCTCTGTCTCTTTCTCTCTCTCTCTCTCTCTCTCTCTCTCTCTCTCTCTCTCTCGCACAGAGTGAGTAGTTTTATGGATTTTTTTATCGTTGTGCTGGTGGACCGTAACAGCTGCACAGCCGGTGGGATTCGGATATTCAATGTCGGCGTACCTGTATGGATATTAAATTAACACCCGTAAGCCGCGAGTATTAACAACTTTGCAAAAGATTATACGAGATTATGAGCTCAAGCGGAACACGTGATTTTTAATGCCGCCGCCGCGGCCGTCCCCGTCCTACTACCTCTCGAGGCTTCTCCATTTCTTTGTAATTTATAAATAGTTACGGCTCATTGCCCGCGTTCACCGCCGATTCGTTTCCAGTTAAATACACTTTTTTCCGTTTCTTTTTTTTTATTCGTTTAGCTACATCGGACTCCGTTAGGCCACAGTTCTTCCGCGTATCGGCGTAAAAGTGCTCGTGAGAATTTATTGCGAAACTTATTAGGATTACACAGTTCCACCTTTTTCCTTGCTTTCCTTCGTTAACCTTTGTTTTACTTCAACTGACTGAATTGTCAACAGGAAATATCACGAGATAAATGTATCAATGATAATTCAAAAGAGAGAGATATATTTTTGTATTTATTATCTACACATTCATTTTTCTAGAAAATTTCTATGAAATGCAAATAATATTTTATTACATTAGATTTGTACTTATCTTTTATGTGTTGATTAATTTTCAAATCGTTAATTTTATTATACTTGTATGAAAAAAATTAATTCTGAGAAAAGATATTCACCTTATATTTTGAAGAGAGCGAGCGAGAGAGAGAGAGAGAGAGAGAGAGAGAGAGAGAGAGAGAGAAAATATATTTTTTTATTCATTGATGCATTTATCCTGTTTTCCTTTGAATGAATTTATGTCGTGTACTTTTTACTTCACTGCAGCGTTCGTGAACAACCAAGCACAACGATTTTATTTTGCGACATATACGTATCTGTTCAGATTGTATACACCTTCTATCTACGAATTAAGATCACTGACCGTTAAAATTTGGAAAATATTTCTTATCGCGATAAACCTTCGGCACCGGAAGAATGATTAATCGATTTCGAATCATTATCCGAAAATCTATGCAGTCTCTGACTTTAATCCTGGTCGTGCGAGATATAAAAATATCGACTACGTAAGACCAGGAAAAATTGATATACTTAAGATTATAATATTTTATTCCGATTCGCAATTTTGATAAAAGAGAAGGTGGGGTACTACGACCTCTTAACATTCGTCAAAGTTAAATCGATTCTAAACTTAAAATTATGAAATATTTTAGTTAGTACTTAGGATATCATTTTTAAAAAATGACGGTACTGTATAATGAATCGAAAAGAAATAGGAATGGTAATGGCTCCTTATAAAAATAGATTTAAAAAATTGGTTTTAAAAATATCTATATAATATTTTATAAAATTATATATTTACAATAAAAATTGCGGAATATATGCAAATGTATACACATAACTTCTTTCACGCATACATAGACTGTTTAATGTCATACAAAATCAAGATAGCAAATATACAAGATAATAAATATAGCTATATCAGTCAATTTATCAAATAATTATTTTTAAAAGAAAATCTCAAAAAAAAAACCGTCATCACTCTTATAAGATCATATTAGCAAAATGTCCTTCTCGCTATTGTTCAATTTTGCACAACCTGAAATGTGTATAGTCAAATAAAATGTGAAGTAATGAACAAAACATTCAAGTGTGCATATATTTGAGCGATAATACGCTCTAGTAAGGAGAATGAGAAAGTTTTTATAATTCTAAAACGTACTTTGAAAGAGAGAGAGAGAGAGAGAGAGAGAGAGAGAGAGAGAGAGAGAGAGAGAGAGAGAGAGGGAGAAAAATATTTCGAAATGCTTGAAAATAAAAATGCATTATAATAAATGCTAACTACTGTATATTGGCATATAAGCGTCATGGTGTAACGGCAGCGAGCTATTGAATAAATAATTCCATGAATAATCATTAGAATTATTTGCTATCAAATAACGGAAATATTAAGAGGAGCCATTATACCTATAAGAGTCGTAATACCATCATCTCTTCTATTAACGTAACAAAATATACATATATATCTGAGAGAGATCGTTGCTAAAATATATTTAAAACTATTTTTAGAAATTTGTTTATGATTAATATAACTCATACCTGATATGATACGTTTGGCTACAATATTTGGCTAAATTCAAAGCACTGAATTTTTAAAAAATTTGAAAAGCTTCTGCGTCTGCGACAGAATTGCGGAATGCATTGCAACGCTCTGTATCAAAAATACAATACCCGATAGAAGATTAACTGCCGCCGATTCGAATCCTGATTCGCCTGTGGAATACGCGCAGCTCGCCCTTTGCCATTTTTCATCTCGTTCAACGTGATATTAACTTGAAAACGGCCACTCTCGGACATTACCGTAAAGCCGATCGTATCTCTGCTTCGATCCGTTCTAAAGCCGAACTTGGGACCGAAGGGAGCCTTTTGTGGATAAAAACTTACGATGTTTAACGTTGAATTGAATCTAACTGTCAATTTGTCGTATATTATGTTAAACATATGTGTACACCTAAATAAATACTAAATACTTAGGTAGTTGAAGCTTTCAAAGCGTATACTTTTTTATATCTCTTCTTTAAACGTGCAGTTATATTTAAAGTGAGCTCTTATTAAACAACTGCATATCTTACAAATTTAGATTTATTTTTATCTTTTTACTTTGAATTTTTTTATATGTAAGAGATTTTGAATCACGAACTCTTCAGCTTTATTAAATGTGTTTGATTTAGTTTATCTGTTAATCTATATTTATATATATAAGTCATTTCGCTTGTTACATATGAAAAAGCTATTAAAATCGCTCATTACAAGAATGTCGTTACTATATATTCATTACGAATTCTAACGCTGTTATATTAATAGCGTAATTCGTTATACGAGCGCAACTGCTATTAAGGTGACTCTACACAATCAATACTGTCAGTATTAACAAATACTGATAATATTACTGATCGTATATGATTAATATTGATGGATTAATGTAGAATACTGATGGTGATCTGGATTTTGATTCTCGAGCATCAGTATCGTATACATATACATACATATCTATATATATATATATATATATATATATATATATATATATATATATATATATACATATATATTTATTAGGATCTCTGTCACAGTATGTTACAGTACAATAGATAATGTATGTAAAACTAAAGTGAAATATATTGTCAATAATACTGATCGTATAAGATTGTAAAAATACTAAAAATACTGATGCGTACTGTTAGTATCATCGATTCAATACTGATCGGTATTGATTGTGTAGGGTCACCTTTACACTTCTTTTTTTACATTTATTTACTTTCCCAACACTATTGCTGCAATAATACGAACACTGTACGAACGCAGTACCACTATCTATTTTTCTCCGTTAATCGTTACTTCGCTCCGAAAGCTCAAGACAACCGCTATACGCAGTACTTTTCGCGTTCACTAGAACTTACGAGTTGGCGATGCCATCGGAACGACCAAGCCAGGCAGCCAGCAGCTACCACGGATTCAACGTTAAACCCGCGTAACCGTGGAAGCGCGGATGCGAGAGGCGCGGTCGTGCGTCGCGTTTGCATACGATGCGTCGCGATGCAAATCGGACCGCGTGATGCGAATGAGATACGGCGGGTGGGCGGGCGATGCATCGCGGTGTAGCGGAGTGTGTGTACCGGAATGCAGCCGAGCGTTGTGCGGCGAGGCTAAAGGTAATAATTGATATATAGCGATAGCATTGGCCGCTGACAGCCGCTAACCCGGCCGAATACGGATGACACTCGGTAATCCTCACTCTCATACCGGTTAGTGTCCACCTATATTCCGCGGCGTCCCATTTCCCATTCCCATGGTGTGTAAGCTCGGCTCCTCTCTCCCGCTCTCATTCTCTCTCTCTCTCTCTCTCTCTCTCTCTCTCTCTCTCTCTCTCTTCCTCCCTCCCTCGCCTCTCTCTCGATCCCTCTCGTTCTCGCAACCCCTTCGCCCTTCGAACCAGGCTGAGATATACAGACACTGGATGTGTGTCGGTTGCGCCGCAATCAGGGGTCCAGGAGGGTAGATGATTGCGCGGCAGAGGAAGAGAGAGAGAGAGAAAGAGAGAGAGAGAGAGAGAGAGAGAGAGAGAGAGGGAGCGGGAATTGGATAGAGAAGAGGAAGAGAACGAGAGAGAAGGAGAGACCCTATAGAGAATAGAGAAAGAAAGATAGAGCAGCGCACTGCCACTGGAGGTTGGAGCACAGCGACTCTCGTGCACCAGCCAGAGCGCCGCCGCGAGGTGTGCGGTGCAACCATACTAATCCGCCGATGGATTTATGGTCTTAATCACCGGCGGATTATCTCGGACAGCCGCGCTCTGCTGCCACCGACCGAAACATACGCCTGCCTCTTTGCAGATAACTGTACCCGGCTTCGCGCTCGACCTCTCTTTCTCGCTGTTTCTCTCTCTCTCTCTCTCTCTCTCTCTCCATTCTGCCTCTCGTCCTGTTCCTCTCGTCGACTCTTCAGTGCCTTTCTCTTCGTTCTTCTCTTCAATATGACGTTTTCACGGATCTTTTATCCGGTACTGGGGATTTCTATGACGTTACGCTGAGAAAACGAGTCCTAAAGATAGCATGCAGTAGTCACATTGTATTGGAAACCAAATTTGTACTACACTACTTGAATTCAAAACTTTAAGATATCTTTTATTCGTAAATAATTCGCTAGGACTTTATAATAGCCTCTCCTTTATTGAACAGAAGCTTTCATAATAAAATTTGAATACGCGCGAGCTTCTTCTGAAGTACAGTTCTATTATTTTCCATTACGACAAACAGTATGAATTAAACTTGGAGCTAATGAGGATCATGTGGAAGAATGTCTTTTGCACTTGAAGTAAGCGCGCGCCAAGGCAGATTTAAAATGAAGTATGCCTCCATAATGGCGTTACAGTTTGCGAACGAGCGACGGCCAAGGATCTGCAGCGTTTTGGTACATGGCGTATAGCACCGTGGCGGGAACATCGTACCACGCTATGTGTGGTTCTATAAATCCACCAGGGCTTACTGGCGCAAAGCCTCCCCTGCGGCCTGCGCGCGGTACTCTCACCTCTTTCCCCATGTGACCTCCTATCTGCCCACTCTCTTCTATCCCAGTGTCCTCCCCCTTTTCTGCCATGCCTTGTTCACACACACACACTTCTTCCACGCTTTTGCCGTCTCGCGATGCCGACCACTCGCCGGAACGTCTCGATGAAACGCAAGCAGGCCGTCGGGATTTCGAAGAGCATGTCTGGCCACTCGCTTGATCCGTTTCGAAGTCACTTGGACCGCGCGCGATCCGTCGTTTGTCCGCGAATCAAGTCGCGGAGACGCCAAGAGAATTTAAGAGTAATTTATACAGCGCTTACGGATTTGTGAACTTTTTCTAACGGTCTAGTTTCTTCGACGTCACTTCGCAACGAAAAGCACTTTTTCTTTACAATCTTAGATCGTAAAATATATTATCGTTGTTGTGTTTGGAATCATTATGATAATAACGTGATCGAATCAATAAAAACGCGATTGTATGCGAAATTCTAACAGATTTGTAGAGTTTTGAATTTCTAGCTTAGTTATATAGAGATAAATTTTACTGTGTGTAGATATGATTTTTCTTCGTGTGTAGTATAATTTTCTAGCTATAATATAATTTCAAGTTTATATTTATATTTGTCTCTAATTTGATTACATTTTCCGATTAATGTGGATTTATATACAATAAGTTATAGAAACTGTTAATTTAAAACTTTTTTTTATGGAAGCTTTAATTAAAGTTTTTATAACATGTAAAATATCTCATCATTTTCACCGTTTCTATATATCTTGTAGAAACCGTTCGTACACTTCACTAATGCATAAGATATCATCCGTGGTCAGCAGATTGTTGCCTTTGTAATCGATCTTTTGATGCTTCAATGCATCCATTGTGAGGGTCGGTTACTGTTTCATTTATAACGAGCTCAAACTTTTGGACGTCGCTTCAATGTTACTGTTACACTTTTCGGTTTTCCGAGATGATTTTAAGAAAACAATACTCGAGTCGTTAATATTTTACAATATAGACACTTGACGAAAGTCGAATTAGAATCGATTACACACGTTGTATAGAACGAAATCAAATCTGAAGTGTCTCTATTAGCTTTTGTCAATTTATAAATTATACCATTATTTTTATTATTCATTAATTAATTTAAATTATTAAATCGAGTTATTAAATACATCTAAAAATTTTGAGGAAAAATTTCCATCATTATTTAGTCATTATCATCCTTTTTTTAATATAGAAACGTATCTTAAATAATAAGATATTTATGACGATTCTAACGCGTGCGATAAAATTTAACTCTTCAATGTGAATCGTGATGTCGTAAATTCTCTTACCCTGACACGAGCTTCCGTAAGATTCGTACAGCAAGCTATCTCTTCTCTGGTTGACATATCTGGATACCGGTTTCTCAGAAATGTCATCTCCAGATTCTGAAGCTGATGTTGCGTAAAATGTGTCCTTTGTCGCCTTTGCCTTTTGTTCTTTTTCCCATCCTTATCGTCGGTATCGTTGACTCCAACTACCCCAGGAGAAACAACGCCACCAGCAGCACCCAATTCGTGTTTCACTTCTGGTGGTGTTCGTACACCTGAAAAGTGTTAAGGTATCACATCTTCGACAAGACCATCTCAAGCATCTCAAATGTCATTAGTTTGTTTGATAAGAGCGTGTCCAGCGAAATTTTTACCTGGAAACCGTTAGATAGAAAATTCCAGCGGGAACAAATAGAGAGAAAATTTTCTCCTAAGATGCTTTATAAAGAAGGCTTCAGTTATGTCGTTCAATCTTAGTGATAGAAGAACATATTTCGTCATGAGTACCGCATATGCATCGCGATTCGAAGTCATGTTTCTCTATGTACATCCGAAAGGAAACAACCAATTAAAGTTGATACACAGGAAAGTGCATTTGGGTATTTTCCTGCATATTATAGCACTAACATTGTGGAACAGCCAATCAAAGTTGTGCCCAAATTCACTCTCCTACTCTACATCCACAGGAATGCTTTACTTTATATACACTATGGACTTATACATCGTTAGATAGACAAATAGACGATAAAGATTTACGTTTACTTCTCAAAGCACAGATTTGGCACTTTGAATATATCTTTATAGATAATTTGAATGCCGCTAAATTGATAAAAATATATGAGAAAGCTTTATTAGTATCTGTCAAAAAGTTGATTAGAAAGAAAGAAAAACAAATATTTTGATTATTACAAGAGAGCAATAACAAATATGAAAATATCTTTATACTGCGTGAAAATAAGAAAATGATGTTCACGTACTGGATTGGCCGTCACAATCACCGCAAATCCTGTTAAAAACGTTTGGGCATTGAAGTTTGAACTTAGTAAAAAGAAGATTTGAATGATTAAACATCTAGTTCGACAAATTCGATTGATCTGGAAATCTTTAACTTAAGAATATGTATCATAAAATTAATGAGAATGCCTCGGAGATGTCAGACAATTATTGATAATAGAGGCGACTGGATAAATTAATAATAAAGCATCATGTTTCTTATCAAGTAGTATGTGTGTATTTCTTTCAATTCATTATAATGAATAATTTCCGGATTATGCGTCGGACATGTTCTTATCAAACAGATTGAATTAAATATTCTATAACTTCTACGAAAATAATATCAAAATGATATCAAAGAAAATATTGGCAATATAATCTTTTTGGGTTTTAGATAATTAAATGATATATATCTAGAAATGATACAAAATTCTAAAACCAAATATCGTATAAATTTTAATAGCGTAATCTGGAGATTTATTAGAGTAAAAATATTAACAAAGATAAAATAAAATCAATTTTTAAATTATAAATCATATGTTAGTGATTTCTCGTAACTTATTTCGTGTAAAATTCGCGCACTCAGACTCACGTGTGTTTACAAACGTACATATCGATCTGTTATCTACATTATTGATTTTCACAGCTCAGGTGATATCTATTGATTTTTACTACTCAGCTGATTTTGTCTTTCGATTTTTTTATATTGATATATATATATATATAGCAATATTGACACATGTTGATTATTAATAATATTTTTATTATTATAAATAATTTAATTCTTTTTTAAATAAAAAAATTATGCAATTAATTAAAAAAAGTTATTAAATTTAATCTAAAATAGCTCTATAAAGCTAATAGGATTAAATCAACAGAATCAAATTGAATTTATCGGAATTTTAGTGCTCATTTTGTATTAAATTGTATCATTAATAATAATTTTGTATCGTGTGTCATTCCTATAGATCCGATTTGATTCTGTTGATTTTGTCCTGCTAGCTTAATAGAACTATCTAAAATTATAATTTGAAGAGAAAATTTTTTTATCTTCATTTTAATAAAAAATGGAAATTAATTTATTATTTCATTTTTTATCATATTTCTTGAAGAATAAAATTGTGATTTTAATGAATCATGTAAGGCAAATTACCACATTTTTTGCGATATCTTCAGTTTATACAAATTGTAATTTTTGATTTAATTAAATTCCGTGATTAAGAACTCATTAACATAAAGCAACTGTTATTTATCAAAATGCTTATCTCATGTAATTTATTTTTTTAAAGCAAATATCAAAGATAAAATATAAAGATAAAAATCAGAAATCATTTCATTACAATAATTATTTATTTAATAACATTTAACTTTGAATATATCTCGTGTCATGTTCTGAATTTTTCACTAATTTAAATACATATATAATTTGTTTATTTTTGACTGAAAATAACGGAATAATACACAAATAGCTAGATTGCGCGAATAATTCTAATGACAAAAAATTGCAAAAGAGAACTTTTCAACTCAGTTTAATCCGCTCTCAGGCCACAAAATATTTGGCAATTATTTTGAGACACCCTGTATATATGTATATACATATACCGATTATTTATTAATATTTAACTTAAAATACGAGGAATTTAAAATATTCAGCATACATTTATTTCGTAAAACGTATTATGTTTCGTAACGATTTATTATTATTAAGGCACACTGCATGTGTGTCGAAGTATATAATTTAACATTGTGTATATATACACAAGGACTATATTCCAAAACTCTCGAGTGCACCAATGATTATTTTATTCTTGTTTGATATTCGGTGAATAAAGATAAAATGATGCATCCGGGTGAAGTTTTTCGATTCGTATCTTAATAAACAAATTATATAAATTGAATGCAGCCAAAATCATCGCGTTGCCATTCGTACTTTGAATCCCGAGAGCCGAACGTTTTGTTCTCATATGCCTCATAATTTGGAGAAACACTTGTAAATATCAATTAAAGATGCTAAACGCTATCATTATTTAGAAACACTTTCATCGAAATATTAGGATTTGCAATTTCAATTTCG
This sequence comes from Acromyrmex echinatior, assembly GCF_024713525.1. NCBI lineage: Eukaryota > Metazoa > Arthropoda > Insecta > Hymenoptera > Formicidae > Acromyrmex > Acromyrmex echinatior. The sequence goes on from NC_141860.1 coordinate 12,926,924, forward strand.
CAATTGATATATGTTGCTCGATAAATGTTAAACGATACTTATTTATTGAAACATATTTTACTTAATTTATACATTTTTAAAATAGAAAGTGAAGTAAAAGAGATAGAAATTATAAACGATTGTTCCATTGTAATGTGTAACAGGTAATAATTGTGTCTTTAATAATGCTTAAAATTAAATATCTTGCGACGTATATATGCTTGTGTAATATTTCAATTACATTTTGGATTCGTATCTTAATAAACAAATTATATAAATTGAATCAGAATAAAGTTTTTAATGTCATATTCGAATTTCTTTATCATTAATAAAATATTATGGACGTCAAACGGATTAACTCCGAGTTGATTGATGTCGCAATGTATTAGTGAATCGTAATTAATCTCATATTTTGATAATTTGAACAAAGTGTCTTATTTCCACATTTTAATAATTTAAACAAAGCGTCTTAAGATCGTAAATGTGAATACATAATAAAAGCTGTATCGGTCTAAGCTGAATCTTAATGCTTAAATAATATTTTCGGTATGAATTTATATACATATCCAGTTCTACAAATTGCCAATCATAAATAATTTAACCAACTGTGCGTAGCCAGTCATTGTTTGTGCATTGCACATTTGTTAAAATCCTCCGTCATTGAAAATTCGTTTGTTGCGCTTTTACAAGACAGCGCTAGTGTTGAACGGATTGTAGCTTCACGCCATAATATTTTTTTCGTATTATCCTTCCGTTGCAACTTTGCAAGCATAGCGGCGCGTAATGCGCATTACGTGATTAATGTCAGAAATGCCGTGCAAAGTGTCGCACGATCGTAATTAACTTGCAAGTGGATATTGTACGTTACGATACAGTCACAATTATGTTGCTGTATTTTGCATAGTGATAAATTGTATTGTATTTTAAGGTAATGGAGTTATGTGAATATTTTATCAGGTATGCAAAAAGAGACGCAACTATATAACGTAAATGTGTGTAAATGTATGTTTCAAGTTGTTTTAAAAAAAAATATGATTAAATATAATATTTCCTAGAATCACTGTTTTAAAATAAACAAGTTAAAACAAATCAATATTGTTTAATTCTGGAAGTTCGAACTAAAACTATTATAATTTTGTGTGATATTTTTGTATCAGGATTTTTTAAATGTAATTAATCTCCCAAATATAAAAATTATGAGATATTATATATAATTATATTAATTACTTTTAATTATTTTTACATGTATTATCACATTTATTAAATTGATAAAATTTGAAATCGTTCTTTCACATACATGTAAGTAGGTAAATCTTTGCAAAATATTCATTGGTCTAATTTAATGAAATTTTCGTTACATTTCGAACAGTCGTTTTAGAAATATCATTTTATATATATATTTGATTTATTGAACGAGATAAAATTCGCCTACGTTTACACGAGCAAAATATTTATTGGTCCAATTTAATAAAGCTTTCGTTAGATCTCAGACAGCCTTTAGAAATATCGTTTTATATATGTATCTTTGATTTATTGTGAACGAAGTAAAATTCGCTCATATTTACGCGAGTTTCGCATTTTGTTACGAAAGTATGATGGACTCTAGCGAGAAGCACACGCGGAAACTGACGCTTCTACCGGTATTAGAATGAACGAAGTGAGATCCGCGAGGAGGTTTGTTGTTAACCGGGAACATAAGACTCCGGGAGATATTTCAATTTGCGGGGATTTGGAGCGCAGGTGAGAGTGTTCCAGCTAAGTGCCGAACAAACGTGCAAACAAACGTAAGCGACCTTTTCCGCTCTTCCCCTCCCCCCCTCCCCCCTTATTTGCCGCCATCCACCATTCTGTGCATTCGTTTCAGAACTCCGTGTAAACGCGATAGAGAATGGTGTCCGAATGGCCTCTCTTCTCTTTCTCTGAACTAAATTTTCGTGCAAATACGTCTTTCCCTACTGAATCTAATGTCGAACTTGGAAATACGTGTGCTTGTGGATATATGAGATATCGCATATTTTATATTGTTTGTAAAAAAACACGTTAAACATTATATTAAACACGATTTAATAACCGGTAAAATAATAAGATAGTAATCTGTTAATGTTAACCGATACAAACAATATTGAATTTGTTATGCTTTGATACAACAGAATTAAATTATGATTTTCCACCCCTTGGAATTTTGACACACATTAATTGAAGGAAAATTAAATTACAGAAAATTTTCTAATTATTTTTACACAGTTGAAACGTACCTTTTCGAATATCCGGCCTGTGAGTTGCGTTCGTACGGTTCCTCGGCTGTCCGGTGGAATATCCACCGGAGGGTGTCGTGGGGGTCGCTCCCGGTGTACTAGGATTGCTACCACCGGGGGTGTGAGCGCCATGACCCGCGTCGAGCCTCGCGAGGCCCCCATTGGTTTCATCCCCGAAGTCACTCTGCGCCCAGACTGCAAAACACATCACACCCTCTTGCAACGTCGTCTAAGCGTATAGTAATCCTTATTTATTCTTGGCTGCAGCCGCGCACATTAATTGGAGGGTTCCTTTCCGCGTTTTGCTAAATCATTCTTGTACGATATCGCGACATAATGAATGATGTACTGCTATTTCAGATTTAATCAAGACAAATAGTTAAGTGATGAACAATTGAACATGATTGAACGATTATTATTGCATTAATTTGTATTGTTATTAACTACTATTAAAATTTAATATCCGGTAAATAACAATCTAATAAAATAATTTAGTAAAAAAATTGATTGCCTTTTCACTCCAAATGGATGGAAAATTATTTTTACTTTCTCCCTGAACCTTTTCATTTTCAAACGTAGATATTTTAGAAATTTTACATTGTGATTCCTCATAATATATATGTTGCATGAATAGGTCAATTAATAATCGTGTTACCTCGCCCACCCAAATAAAAGTTATATTTCACTGCGGCGAACCGCCCCTCAATCAACGACTATTTATCTACCGACGAAGTAGACGCGATAAAAAGAGAAAAACGGATTCTCCGCTTCTCCTTTCCACACTTCATCGTCGATGTGTACTCTTTATGCATCCGCGTGTTCGTGTGTACATGCAAAGCCACGCAGGGCGGGCTGAGAAGTTAATCGGCTCGGTCGTTTAGTTTCGCTCCGTTTAGTTATATTTGGTTTCCACAGGAGCGAAGAGGAGGGACGTGGTTCACAATTAGTCGGCGCATAACTCGGGCTGATTTAGTGTCGTAAAGCTTACTACGTACCACGAAGACGCGTGTGTCACATTACTTCGATACCGCTAAGTGTGAGCAGTGCACATGTGTTCGTATAAATAAAAGAAATAAAAGAAATTTCTTGTGCGATATTTTTTCAATGGCGGAGGTCTCAAGTATGCGTGAGTTGAAGTTTTTAAATTAATCATCTTTGCGAAAGAAAAGGTGAACTATACCCTGTATATAGTTGAAAAATATTCGTTTAAATCAGAACAGTTTTTAATTCTTATCCATCAATGATTTTTAATACGATTATATATTTTGTTATTAAATTACGTGCATCTTTTAAATATTATACAGGTTTCGATTAATTTTATTACAAAGTGCGTAACGAATTGATCTTCCACATCTCGAAATAATTAAATAGTTTGAAATGAAGAATGATTGTTTCTGTATGATAATAAAAGCAACGGGATGAAAGGATATAAGAAATGAAAAAAATTCGATCGAGTTTTCACTCGCACCATTTCAAGCAGAGTTATAATATTTTGGTAGACAACTTGGTTAGTTCAGTTTATTACGATATGGTGTCACGCGCACGAATACGTACGTGAAATTTTTCTGGCAACGAAAGATATACTTGTCAACGTATGATATTTTAGCGGACGTGCGCTCTCTAGTATTAATTTGTTTGTGAGTTACAAATACGCAGCGTATGTAATTGAGGAAATCGTTGAAACTGTTGACGAACGTGCGCCAAACAGTTGTTGTGTCAAATGCTTTCTCCAGTGTTCTTCTTGTTAACATTTTGACTGCCAAGTTGATTTTGGTACGAGCTCTGGGAAGTCTAAAGTCGAGAAACAACTCTTAACGGTTTATGTGTACAATTACGTTAAAAAATCGTACAAAAAATAAATAAAAAGTATATTATATTTATGTTATTGAATATTTAATAAAATGCAACTTTAAATGGAATAAATATCTGTGATTGGAAGGAATGCGGATACAAATAGAAAAATATTCAATTTTATTGTTAATAAATCTATCTTTCTACATCTCTCTTTCTGTCTCTCTCTTTATTAATAATATTTTTCTTTTTCTTTTAATATTTCTATAAATACTTATTAAAATCAATTGGATAAATAAATCGTCATTTAAAAAACGGGGTCCTAAATGAAAATTTGCATGTCCAGATATCGCAGTCAAAATGTTAATCCCAATTCATTAGAAAAAAAGCTCTATTATATAATGTTTAAATGATTAGAAAAAAAAACTTTATTATGTAATAATTAAATGATAAATAACTACTTTGTGATTTCTGTCCTGAATTCAAGCAATTATATTGACATAACTTTTTATATTAAAAATTGAGTGCAAATACCGTGTTTCCAAAGACCGGCAGATTCCTCTCGGGAGCACTATGTATTTATAGCTCGACTATAAATTTGTAGGAAGGTATCTACGATGGGGGAACGTGATGAAAATCGCTATGCTACCGCGGAAAATTGATATTGACGAATATCGCGATTTTGCGTCGTATATAAATCAATCTCGCCCGGACATTGTCGCGCGATCATGCGTGCGGATATTCGTCACGCGTTCGCTATAGCTACTTCGTGTATGTTTATACAATCATTATTATTATTTATCGCTTTGATAGCGGAGATTGAAACCGTCATAATTTAGGTAGGAAGGTAGGTTCGTATCTCGATATTGTAAATTAGTGTAGATAGTGCAGAAATGATCTGTGTATTTAATCATAACGTTTATAAAGTAAGGCACGTGTAAAGTATGTTTAGAAATTGATTTTAAATCTATAATGCATAATAATACAACTTATTAAAATGAGCTCCAACATTCTTTCTATATATAATGTTTTTCCTTTTTTTTTGGCATTTCACACATAAGTGATTTGTGTTTAAAAATCAAGCTTAATTGAAAATTATGTCGATCTTAACCCTACCTTTATCAAACATGTTTTCTTGCGAGCACCGTATAAATATGTGAACGTGCTACTGAGTGTCTGCCGGAATTCATGATTAATTCGCCGGCCGACGAAATGCGAGAGTGGATGAGCCGTGTCGACAACAGGATTATATAAGTCGCAAAATGTGGTACGATTTCGAACGAGGCAAGCTGTAGCTGTGCTATGTTGTGCTGTGCATCACAGAAATGCTAGTGTCTTTTGAAATTTATTTCCGAAGTTATGCATAGCTCAACAGAATTGAATTTATTCAGCAACCGATCGAGAAATGCTTAGCGTAGATTTCAGTCCTTAATCTTGAAACTGCAGACACGATTATTTAGATGATCCACAAAATATATATTTAAAAGCATTTTCCTATGAATGGATCTTATCGGAATGATTTCGTATATATTTAAAACAATTTGTTCGATAAAAAAAAAACAATTCGTTTGCTACTCGAAGAGAAAGCAAATATATCAAAATGCTACCGCAAATGCTTTCTTGATAGATAAAAAAAAAACAAATAATGTTTCCTAAACGATTTGAAGATTACGGTTAATCCACTCAAGTATTAATTTCCGAAAAATAAATACTCCCAACGTGACAACATAAATTACGTAAATTAAAATGTTTGTTTATATCATCTTTTATCTTTTGCTTTTTTGGATTTTCGAAGTTAAATAAAACATGCGAGAATCCTCCCGAGAGTTTTGAGGATTTTCATTTGTTTACTAGAAAAGTATTTAACTGTTAACCAACGGACACCTTCCTCGTTTCGATAAAGATAATGTATACCGACAGAATCTCTTACACACTGCTGCTTGTATATTATTTCAAGATTAGAGTTAATCACATAATCTACATCGTGATCTGACTAACACTACTCGAGCGACCTACTCACCAAGTAAAATTTATAGATCGTCATTTCTCACGCTTCAATATGTCGCCAACAAATGCATATACATAAGGATTTATATCCTTGATTGACTACCAAATTCCTATCATACCTCATCTCTTCGAAATTACCTTTTTATCATAATAATTAACTGTGTGAATACTCCTATATTAAAATATGCGATATTTGATCTAAATTTGCATAAATCATTGAATTTGAATAGGTAGGGGGAAGACTGTGGGGTAGCTAGGGACATGTTGTAACTTGGAACACCCCAATTTTTTTAACAACGAAATTTTTAATATTGGCTGTTTAATCGTATTAATTTTCCAATTGATGAAATATGACCAGCCAACATTAAAAATTTTGATATTGTTAACAAAAATTAGTCCATCTTACGATACAAAATATATCCCTGGATATCCATTCTTTCTTACTCGATAATTTCACGATAATTTCAATGCATAGCTGAATTTGTTAAATTGCTTAACAGTTTTAAAATTCCACGAAGCTATGAAATAATCGAATTCAATTGATTTACTGAGTAGTCGAATGTAAAATCGAAGACAGAACTCGAATTCGAGTGCGAGTAGAAATTACGAATAGTTTTACGCGAGTAATAGTACCAAATAACAGCGCGCGGGACATGGCGCAATGATTTTCCAGAGTGTCGTTCGTGGATACACTTTCCTCGTGTCTAGCGAGCACGTTCCCACGAGATCCCCTGCGGAGTTCTCGGAGGCTTAAGATGTCGTATCGTTTGACGGCTGTGTGCTTGTCCGCCAGCGGCCACCATGGATTCGTGGCGGAGTTACCGCGGATACGAGAGAGGATCCCGAGAGGGCGGAATGTGGCCCTGACACTCTTCACCCCGCCCTGTCAAACACGTTCGACACCCCGATCCCGTTCGCGCGCTCGAGCATTTCGTTTCTCGAAAAGAGAGAGAGAGAGAGAGAGAGAGAGGGAGAGAGAGAGAGATCATATATTGATCCCTCGACCTGAAAACGTCGAAACAATATGGACCTTTCTTCCCGTCGACGCAGACGAAAGATGTTTCATACGTCGAACATCTGCCAAAAATACTGAGGCACAACACGAATATTAATAAAATTTCCCTTAATTGTGGAATATAAATGTAAAACGCAAACTCTTGAAATAATGAGAAGAGTAAAGTTTTTATATTAAAAAAAAAAATCGAAATATTCAACTGTCATTTTCGGAAATGAGAGAGAAACAGAGAGGCGCGCGGCGCCTCAGTGAATTCTTTGACACCAGTAGTGACAAGTATCGCGTTGCTTCGGTTTGCACATGTTTTCACACAGCAGAGAAGAGATCGAAATTCGGTCCGTGAAAGCGTGTAGATGACAAGGGGAGAAAGGAACCGCAACGTACGGTCGAGCGAACAGAATAAAGAAAAGCGAGAGTTAGAACGTCGAGTGAGAGAGGAGTAGGGATGGTAACTAGAGAGAGAGAGAAAGAGAGACAGGTTGTAACTCACAAATTTATTACTTTTCCCCGTGCTTCGAGTTATTTTATGCCAAAGACAAACTGGGCTCGTCCTGCAAGAGTGAAGGGGGAGACGACGACGACGACGACGACGACGTCGACGACGGGAATGAATATCTCAACTGCCTCGTCGCGCGCGTTTTTACGCCCGCGGGATATATTAGTGGACCACTAATCCGTACGGATTTTACGGGGCGGCTGTGCATGCGAGAACGCCGTCGTCGTCGTCGTTGTTGTCGACGACGAAGACGACGACGAGCGACAGCGACGATTGCAGCGGTGAAGTCGCGCGCACCGTTTTCATTCCGTTCCATTTAGCCCCATCGACTCTCGTCCCGATGCGATCCCATGACCTCAGCCATGCCCGAGTTTGCGCTCGGGCTAAGTCGACTTACGCCCTTTTGTCGATATCGCGATGTTACAGTGAACTCTCTGTCGGTCGACGTCGTACTATCGAAACCTTCTGAAGAATGACCAGAGAGCTTCAGGAAATTTGCATAAAAATCGCTGCAGTAGTGCTTACGAACATTTCTTACAGAGTGATAAATCTTATTATCATATATATATTAAGAAAACAAAATTTACTAGATCTTAATATATACTTTTTTAATACTATTTTTTAAACATTTATTTATGGTAATGAATATCAATAAAAAATGATAATCAAATTCAAGATTGAATCAAATTAATGATTTTTATACTAAATAAATTACATTTAATAAATATTTTGTTTAGTATTATTCAAACAAATATTTATAAAAATTTAATACATTTTTTTTTCCAGTGTAGCTTAGAGATTGATGTGAAAATAATTTATGTAATACTGTAATACAAAGATAAACGATTAATTATTTAATTCAATTAATTTTTACAATTAGATACAAATACAATTCTGTCGTAATAATTACATGTAGTAAGAATATAACTTTGATAATATATAATTTTATCTTAACGTGGATATTATAATCGAAAATTAATATTTGTCTGTAATAAATGAGTAAATAATGCAATTTCGTTAATTTTTCGATACACATGCGCGAGTATAATCCAGGCCGTGATAACTGTACACACCGACGTTAAGCCGTGGAAACTATAAAAGCCGCGGATTATGATTTAGGCCATTGTAGTCCGATCTCCGATACAAAATTAACAGCTTGCTGTTATTTCGACGTCCCGCACTGCTGCTTTCATCACCCGTAAGTTTTACTCGCGCGGGCTGCAATAAAGCTTGCGTCAATATACGCGGTATCAATCAAAAGATATTTGGCGAATTGACGTTCTGGTGCTATTAATTTATTGCTGTAATCAAACAGAAATATCTTTATATCTCTGAATGATTTACGTTATCCGTGACGACTATGTATACAGTGTATACGTAGAATGAATGTGACAGCTTTCTATTATACAATATATAGTATAAATTGTTATAAAGAATATTTTTTTCTCGTAGAAAATTCAGATATTAACGGATTTATTAACATTATCAATTCACGAATATTGCATAGGTATTTGTAAAAACATAAACTATACTTTATAAATATGGCTATATTATATTCCGATAGGATTATTAATATATTTCTCGGACTTTGATCATTTTACACTCAATGATTGTTTAATAGCCAATGAGAAGGTGAACATGAAAACATGAAACGTGGCATAAAAATTGTGCGTGTTTAGTGGACCATGGGACGACGTAATTTGACATTAAAGGGGGTTATGAGGGTTGGCGAGAAATATATATATCACGCAGCTGCGAAGTGCTTGAAAAGTCACATGAAATGGCTCGGTCATCGAAATTCTCTTACGCTGTTGTATTTTTATTAGATCTAAAAATGGCGTACTAAAATTAATGTTCAATATCTCAGTAATGCATAATACAATAATGTTCAATAATTCAATCAAGAGCAAATAAAATATCTCTTAAATTAATTTTTAAATTAATCTTTGTTTCTTTAATTAATCAAAATATATAATTATAACGAACGTGGTTTATAAATCAAAACTTAATAAAAAGAAGAGCATAAATATATAATTACATTAAATTTATTAATAATTACATATTATATATAATTACATTATATATTAAAGATCACAAAGAATATCTTGTGCTGTTTTATGCTCTTCTTTTTATCAAGTTTTAATTAATCAATTTTCTATCGAGATTATTTTTTTATTTTTTTATTTTATTATTAACTTGTCACATTTTTATTCTCTTGGTGAAACAAGACGCGAGTTTTTTCTTCGAACGCGCATTTTTTTCTCGATTCTGAGAAAACCAAAATGTGTCACGTATAGGGGGTAGCGTTTCTCGAATGACGGACGAGCGCAGCCGTAAGGCCAATAATTACTAAAGCGTGCGATCTCCGTAACAGGAGGAACGTCGGAGTTACGTCAGGGGTTGAGGTACGACGGCATGGTGAGAGCACCTGCGGGCCCAGCAGCCTGCTCGGGCGAGAGAAAGTCCTAGTCTGCCGCTGGGTCTCCGCCCCTAATCTCCTAATCCTTGGCTTCCTTAGGAAGTCGTTTATTAGTCAACCGCAACCGGGCGCTATGCGTCACCGGAGGAAAGTATTTTGTATCCGAAGTCTTAAAATCGCTCTGCCTATAAATACATAAAGACACTCGTGCGTCACGTCACGCTGATAGGTCTCGTTAGTGAGGTTTATCATTGGACGATATATATAAAAATGCAAATGAACATTGTAATAGATATTTTGATCCTCTAACAAGTATATTTCCTCAATCAAAATTTTAATACTTAATCATTTTATAATAGCTATTAACATTGAAAGAGCTCTCAATTTTTGATGACGTTAACGTTTGAAATCACCCAATTGTGTATAAAGTACTCAAGAGAGATTATCCTTAAGTGTTTTGTTCTACGTAGAGACATCTATTCCCTTGTGATAGAGAGAATCACGAGAGTCATACAACCACCGATTAGTTTGTTTGTCTGACACAGAAACGTCGGGAGCGATTTTGCGGATGGGGTTCGTTATCGCTCGTCAAGCAATTTGTTTAGTTTCATCTTGACATGTGGAGAAAGCATATAGAACCGATGAGTAATCCGAGCACAAGTAGCTCCTTTGGGGGCGTGACGAGGATATTTAGAAAAATTCTATAAAACGAGAAGTTTAGACTGCCTGGCGCTTTCCGAAATCTCGGGTGTCAGAATTTGAGAAGACGCCGGGAACGAACGATTGGAAATAATCATCCTGTTACAATGAGAAATTATGAACCTGACTTAACATACTTTTTCTCTCGTAAAATCCTGAAATCGAATCGTATCATCTTTCCGAAGGATTTTCTTAAAGACGATCAATTGAATCAAATTATAATAAAATAAAAAAAATTATAAAGATTATTTAATATGAAAAATAAACGTAGAATGTACAAATTTAAAAATACATTGTAGTAAAAAGTCCAGTTTATTGATTAGATATACTATGTATATAAAAGTATTAAAATAACTTCCAATTACAAGCACTTGTTTTAACAATCGTGACATTTGTTACACGTTTCTAGTAGCCGCTCAATTCTCACACATCGGCACGCACAGGAATTTTGTCGGTGAAACAACCCTCGGGAATGAGCCTGCCCCAGCCGACGGCGGTTGGAACCCACTGAGTACACAAAACCTCGTTGTTGAAGTACATAGGGACCTGCCTTACCGCAGCAGCTGAGATAATGGGAAGGAAATCAGTTCATTTCTATGTTGATCCCACCAGTTCGGTCCCCGGCGCTTAAAGGATCGCCACGATTGGCTGGCTGATCGAGAAAATCGAACCGGAACATCAGCGCAGCTAATCGAAAGACCTGATCGTGCCTGCCAATCGTGAACGGTTCAAAGAAGCATTTGTGTAGAATACAAAAGTATATCCGCTAATTGTCTCATAATATGATTTCAAAATTTGACGTGACATTTTCATTACTATTAAAATTTTTTCAAATTTGTGTAATATAATTTAAATATAATTTGTGTAATATAATTTAAGTCAATCAGAGATGGCAAGTTACGCGTTATTTGTAAACGCCGTTTCTGTTATTGTTATTTTACAACAACGATTTGGTAATGACGTTACAATTTTTCATGATGGTAACAATAACATCGGAGTTAGAACAATCACTTTTCAAAGGACCATTATTCGTTTCTTATTAAAAAAAGTAATGCATTAGTAACGGCGTTACTTTTACTGATTATGTAACAGGTAACGATCGAATTTATTTTTATTTAAAATGACTGTTCCAACCCTATCATTACCATCATGAAAAATTGTAACGTCATTACAAATCGTTATTGTAAAAAAGTAACAATAACAGTATTACAAATAACGCATTACTTGCCATTCATGAAAGTTTACAGTAAATGTGCTATCTATAGATACAATATTATACATTTCATACTTACGCGTAATCCAAACGGAACAAGTTACGATAAAAATCAAAACTGAAAGTAACTTTTAGTTATCATTTTGAAGCTACCTTAACGTTTGGTGTCACGATGACTTGTTCTGCTTCTGTAATACGCATGTAACAGATTAGCCGTTATTATATTATTAAATTGAAATTTTAAATGTAGGTTCACAAATACGGGGCCACAAATGCGTTTTGATAAAACAGTTTCAAGAAACGATATCCCATCCTTTACTTCTATTACGTTCGGGAATTTGAAGTTTCGTTTCAGATCACTGCACGACAAAGTTGATCCTTACATACAGGAATCGCGATCTGCAGGAGTCGCGGTTCAATTTCGCGTCTAAACGCCCATAAGTTTGCGGTGAGAAGATTTTTGCGGGCGCATTCCCCGGGGAGGATAGAGGCTAGCTGAGCAATTTGTCAACACCATTAGTCCGGAAGGGAGAAGGGTGCACTAAGGGTGGACTTCGACGCATCTGCTGGCTCGATTGCAAGGCCGCGCGATAATAAAGGGGTAGTTAATGACTAACGGGGGCTGCGCAGATCGGAGCCGACCGTATGCCGCCCTGTTGACAAAATATTGAGCCTCCGATCGGCCCGAGTGGGGATAAATAGATTTTCCGCGGCGATTCTTCTTGCACCGAATTTTCCCTCGCAATCTCGATCCGATCGTCCAGCTATTTCCGCATCATTTTCATTAGAGCACGGCATTGCTTTTATCGCGGTCGACGCTGGCATTAATTTCCATCGACGTGCTGATATTAATAGAGTTCGCGTAATCCCGTCGCGATATTAATGACAATAATATGTGGGGTAGCGTTCATGATAGAAATTTTAATTCGCTCGCGGCCGCTTTGAATTTATCAATATCCTACCTGTTGACCCGATCAAGCGCCGCGACAAATAATGCAAAAGTGAGCCAGCTCAAATAGTGATAGGGCAGTTAAATGAAAAATCATTGAGAATGCATAATGCTTAGGAAAACAAGCAATATTGAGAATAATCCTTATAATAACTGTAAATTGCGTACAACCAAGTTTTATCCTCTGAATGGATTCATAAGCCGAAACAAACCGATTTATCCATCCTTGTGGAATTCATCTACATATGTAGATGACGAGAGCACGATTTATTGTCGGAAGAGCGAGTGAAAAGAAAATTCGATACATTCACGAGAAAAATGAAGCTCTTCTTAGAGTACTCGCGATCCTGAATGGTGGGAATCGCTGGCGCGAGTCTAGAACTGGAACCGAAACGGGGATAGGTATAGGAAGGATGCCATTGGAATAAGATCGGGTTTAGCCGCAGTGTCGGGTTCGAGCCCCGGATAAGTCTACCTTATCCCGATAAGCCGGTGAGTTAATGAATCACAAAACAGGTGGTGGCGTTGCCACGGAAGAGGATCGTCTTCGTCGTCTTCGATGATCGCCGTACGTGTGACTGAATTCGCCCGTCGCGCGAATGACACTACATTACAATGAACGACTAACGCGTTATGAAACTCGTCTTCGACTAGTCCATTTCGACGAACATTTTCAGCGAAGTCTTCTTCGGTTAAGATTTTGCGGTATAACGAAACGTTTCCATGGGTCTTATGTATAAATACAATGGATTTGTACAATTTTAAAAATATTTCTTATTACAAATTAAACATTTAAAAAATTTGTAACGGAAGAGTAAAGAAGGATAATATTGCTCCCTTATTTCAAAAGTGACACAACTTAGAAAGTGATTTTCGAATTATTACCATGAATAAATTAAATAAACATTATCCTATTAATCTACAAGAGTAAACTTAATTTCATAAAAAATTACGTAAAAAAACAGTTAAAGAAAAAGCGGTTTAAAAAAAATTGTTAAAATCATCACAATGCACAAAAAGAGTGATTTTTTTTTAAGAGATATGAAATAACGAAAATAACATTTGGTTATGTTAAGAATATATTCTTTTTGCCGATATTATTTGATTAATTAATAATTTTCTGTTACGTTGAAAAATAGTTTTTTTTTCTGTATTTTTTTAGCTGTATTATTTTTAAAATAAAAAAGTGATACGAGAACAAAATCTTCTCAAATAATTGAAATAACATTCGTTCATTTACAACATAAATAAAAAAAAAAACAATTTTTCAGAAAATAAGTTTAAAATATAAAAATTTTGTAATATTACTAGTAATAAGTTATAGAAACAAGACATATGAATAAATAAATTAATTGTAAGTAGGTAAGAGAAGAGCCAAAGTCAGATATTGGTATAATACATCTGTGCATATATATATATATATATATATATATATTTAAATAAATTATCTCAGATATATAACTGAGCGTGCCGACTACTTTTCAGATTACTTCAAAATTTTGCAATTTTAGCGTGATAATTAATTATAGAGATCATAAAAGTATGTTTTTTTTTTAAATACGCTCTTCCTTTTTTCTTTATTTTCTGCTCTTCTTTTACGAACAACTAGAAAATGGTAATTTTTGAGTTATGTCATTGTTGTAGCAAATGAACGACATATTTAAGTAAAAGTAGTTATATCGGACCATGGAAAATAACAAATTTAAATAATAACTAATGTTTAAATTATTTAGCCTCGATAAAAATAAGTAGGCATGTACTCTCGAGTTTTCGGCGCATCTATCAAATGAGCTCGAAGTTTTATCTGCCTGTTTCATATCATGGGTAGAAATAACACAACGCTTATCAAAGTTATTCGTACTAAAATTTTATCTCGTCTGGCACTTGACGAGAATCAATGTCGTTTCATCAGACAAGAGTCTCTTATGATTAAAAAGAAAAAAAGAATCCAGTTTCAAAGAGTCTCTAAATAACGTAACGTGGAATTTGTTCATTGATTTCTTCTTTTTAATTTATTAAATGGTTATATATTTATTTATGAACCGATTATCATTGTTTGAGAGATTTGCTTGTAAGTACGATAACATGATAGATTATGATTGATTAGCAGTTGATTACAACGAAAATATTATTAATTTCGTTTCAATGTTTTCTAAAAGTGGGAGCGTTTGCAGTGAACATATCTGAATTATAGATCTTTCGATAAAAGCGTGACGAGAGAGGAAATATATTAAATTTTACTTTCTTATCAAGGTTTATCGGCGAGGTAGCGTGTAATTGAATATTTCAGATCATGCGTCACGTTGAAATTCATCGCGCTAAATCATGCGAACAAATGTCTCATTTTTTTCATCGAATTATTTCATCAATTCCAATTGTTTGCGCCTCACAAGTCTGTTTGTTTGTCGTAGCGCGTTTATGTCACGAGCAACGACGAATAAAGAAAGTTTCCTACATTTGTGCAACGTCATAGGTATCAATCTTATTTTACGAATGACACATCCATGATACGAGATTTTCGACGGAGAATGTACGATAATACTCTCGCGCGACGCAGGAAAAACGTCAGGTACTTATCGCGCGAATCAATGAGGATCGATAGTATCGTCAACAATAAAATCAAGCACTGTGACAAGTCAGCTACAAGCGATTATAACGCGATAAGGTGTGATGTGACAATGGAAAAAGTAAACCTTATATCTTGTCGGAATCAATATGTAAGAATTTAACATGTTGATTGTACCTAATTATCAAACTCATTCGCGAAGTCACTTTACTACGATTTTATCATACTTAATTCTTTCATGACTTTAGAGAATGCGATTTGATTCATTGTATCTCACGCATTTTATGCAGCAATATTTACTCTGTGAAAAACAATTGTAATTACATTTGCAATTACATTAAACTTTATGTTGAATTTTAAAATAACATTTTTTTTTATATAGATATACAGAATATTCTATGGGAATATGTTGAAACTGATCAGCTGTCGTTGTCAAATATATTTAGTTATTAAAAAATAAAAATTGCGTTGAAAAAAGAAAAGTACGTAGCTTTTAATGGATATAGATAAAATTTAACAAAATATGATTGTATTATTTTATTGATGAAAAATACGTTGAATATCCTAATGATTAATATTTTTGAAATGCGACCATTCGAATCTGTACAAAACTCAATTCTTTTTTATGAAAACTCGTAAAAACTTTTTACACAATTTTAATATTGTTGATAACCTTTGTGATAGCTGCGAAATTTTTCATTGTTTTTGAATCGTGTTTATGATCTTGGAGTAGTAATCATCAGTTTATTTGATTATTAGCATATTTTTCATTAATAAAATAAACTTATATACAAACATATTTGTAACCTTTTATTTATACTCATTAAAAACTGCAGATTTTCCTCTTTTCAACGCAGTGTACATATTTTCAATTACTGAATACATTTGAAAATGACAGCTGATTAGTTTCAAATCCTCACCGTAGGTCATCTCTGTATATATTACAAAAAAAATAATTTATTCAAACCTAATTTAAATAAGCAGGCATCATTTCTATACTACTTTAAAACTGTACTTTAGAAAACTGTATTATTTTTGTGGATTTACGCTATCAAAGTAGATCTATTGCTCTTTAAAAGACAGAATAATATTAATAATTATTTTTTTTGAAACTTACTTGACATCCCTAATAAATATCTATAACAATAGGTAATAATAAATTATCTCGTGAAGGTACTGAATATGTCCATAGAAATTTGTCCATAGAAATAGACTAATGATACACGATTCGTAAATGAACCACATCTAGGTACTGATCACTTTAAAATCACAATGATGATTGCGGGATGGCGGTAGTCTTTAGTATTGTGAACGACTCACCACGTTTAAGTTTCTCCAGCGGCTCATGGTGCAGCTGGTGGCTGGAATTGTGCAGCATCGAGGTATCGTGATGCGAATTACCGTGGAGATCATGGTGGTGCATCGCGCCCTGAAGATGGTCGCCGTGCAGGCCGGCCATCGAGGCGGTTGCCGCGTGCTGATGATGCTGCACCGAGAGGCTGCTCGGAGGTCCGATTACGAGATCCTGCAGACACAAATCCGTATTGCCTCCGCCACCGCCGCCGCCTCCGCCGCCACCGCCGCCGCCTCCGGCGAGTTCGAGGCTCCCCCCGGCCCCGCCGCCCCGCTCCATACTATAGAAGGTTAACGTCGTGTTGACTGTTCCTTACAACTTGGTGACACGATCAACCTGGCCCACGAGAGGCCGTGAATCAGCGCGATCACGGTTTGCTCGTTGGCTCCTTCTAAGGACACATTCAAGCGTCCTCCCTGTCTCGTAGATCAGAGAATGTCGCCAACCACGAATTTGCGTGATAGTTTTTTAAAGGCGATTATCAATCGAAAAACATCAAGCGGCTTGTTTCCTTCGAAAAGAGTACTTATCATGAAAATTTTGACGCATCGGTTTCTATCAGACAATACAATACGCGGATGTTAATATAGTCAATAATGAGGTTTATGGATTCTTCCATAGGTTTGTAAGGAGATTATACTCGTATAATTCTCTCTTTTTTAGAGATTACAGTTTTTACAGCGTGTTCGTTATACCGTCGGCGCTCCGATTCTGTCGTATCATTGACAAGATAAACGTATACAAGATATACGCGACATTTTTACGCGCTGGAGGTATTCGAGATGGACCGACGGGAATTACGTGGACGGTCGCGAATTCACGGCAAGACTCTGAAATGTAGCGCGGGATTCACGTGAATGACACGCCGCGCTATGACACATGGAGACTTGATAAATTAGGCAAATTGTCGGTTCAATGTCACTATATTATGTAAAAAAAAAACTAGAAGAGCTATAAAATACGTCGCTTAAGTAGGCTGACCTACTATCACTATCATCCTCATAAATATCTTCCACTTGAAGTAGATGAACTCATTCATCTACTTCTCTTGCTCCGTTTTTATCTGTTGAATTTTTGCTGTTGTTTCTCACTTTGCTGGAGTCGAGTATTCACGATTTGTCACGATTCTTCTTCACGCTTTTACGTCCTCTCTGTGAGTGTCATCGAAGCGTTCGTAGATCAAATAGAACGTAGAATGTTTGTAGACGTAATCAAAAGTTCCCTACAATATCTAACACTACATTGACCACTACTCCTTTCATCATCCACTCTCTCCGGCGAGACGTTCACCAAGAGCCGACATCCGCTTCTGTCACCAATCAAAGTTACGGCGATAATTTTAATTGCACGCGATGGACGAGCACTGCACCCTCGTGACACCACGATCTGTATTATCACCACTTCCGAATTCTCGTTCGCCACTCCGGGAATTCACTGCGTGAATGTTTACATGCGAATTACAGACGCGTGGCACGAGAACAACGTGGTCTCCTACCCGCGACCGTCGTCAGACGGCGCGGCCGCGGGTAACGACGTCGACGTCGCCGCCGTCGCCGCCGTCGTCGTCGTCGTCGTCGTCGTCGTCGTCGTCGTCGTCGCCGTCGTCGTCGGCACGAGCGTGTCGATGATGATCGCGCAGCACTCGTCACTATTCGCACCTCCGCCCTTAACGTGCGTCGGAGAGGAGAAGCGCGGAGCGGGACACGGCGATAGAGGAAAATATAAGAAGGCGGCGGCGGTACCGCCGGTCGCAGCGGTGTATCCTGATTTTCCCGCCGGTAGATGAAACGCGTCGTAGTGGCTAGCGCCGCGTAAGTCGGTTGGTAGGTGGGTCCGCCAGGCTTAGCCGGTTGAGCCTTTCGGACTGCCTGCCGGCTTAAGTCTCTAAGTCGGTAAGCCGAGCGGATCTAGTGGTCTTGGCTGGTGCACTGGCTGCCTGCTAGCTTGCTTGCCTGGCTGCCTGCCTGCCTGCCTGCCTGCCTGCCTGCCTATAGTTGCCTGCCTGCCTGCCTGCCTGCCTTCCTTGCTTGCCGGGCGGCCTGCCTGACTGTCTGACTGCGCCTCTCCCTCTGGCTCGCTCGCTCTTACTCCCCTCCATCCATTCCTTCTCTCTTTGCCTCCACACCCGGAGCAGACTCCCCACCTATCACATCTCGCTCGTACTCGTGGCGTTACTCGCTCTCTAGCACCGCTCGTTCCCCTTGGTACGATCTCTCACGCCTGTGTCCGCGTTGCCGCTCGTGCTCCTTTCCTCCCTCGGCTCACCCCATCTCGATCGCGTCTCTCTCGCTGCTGTTTGTTCGCGATTCGCATCCTCTCGCTTTAATCGCGTGCATCCTTGTTCATATAAACGGGTTCTTGTCTGCTACGATCTCTTATACACAGCCTTGTCCCTCCACCGCACTCCATGTAGCCAACCCCTTTGCACGTCTTCTTCTTGCACAGCATCCCTTCTTCTAGAATCGCATGGCGCTCCTTCTCCACTGCACTTCTCGTTGCTCGTGCGATCTCTAGCACCGAATTTTCTTTCTGTCTTGTGAGTCTAGTCTGCGCGACAGAGTCATTCTTTAGATGCTTAGGTCTGTCATTGTTTTTTCTTTGCCTGTTGTTCGTTTTCAGCCATCTCGCTATAATATTACAATATTATCGCTATAATAGAATTTTCTATGCTACGATCTTTCGTGTCTCCTTTCGTATAGTTATCTCTTGCGTATAGTTATTCGAGGCGGTCATACTGGTTAACGTTCAGTGTCACCGACGCGCATCCCTTCCGGTTCATCCCCACTTTCGGATTTTAACCCCACCTTTGACCCGAAGTTGCCCCTCCTACGATGGAGACGGTGGTTGGCGTGCTTGCCCCGTCGAGCGAACGCACACGCATACGTCGCACACGTGGTGTTTCCTCTTTTCTCTTGGACTACCGGCGATCTTGCGGATCTTGCTATACTACAACGATTATCGTTTGTTGTTTCTCCCGGTCGACCTCGTAACGCCTTGACCACGCGAGATCGCGATCCCACCACCAGCGAAGTAGTCTTCGGCGATTACCCTTCGCCTTCGTAAGAAATGCATCGCTATATCTCACTGTTTGTTTACCTGAAAATTCACGCGCAAATAAAGCAGAAAAGAACAGCTTGGGATTCCTACGCTGTTGCAAGAAGTCAATCTTGCCGCTTCTCTCGCACGTGATTCATAGAAGAGAATAGAGTGGAGAAAGAACATCAGGATATTTTATTTTAGATTTGTTTTTTATCGTTGCTCTGAACTGTCCTAGAACTTTCTTTCTTGTTTTCGTCAAATTTTTAAACATATATCTGAAAAGTAATTAGGGATGAACACTAATTAGGGATGAAAGGAAAATATTATTATTTGGACCAGTAAGTGTATACTTATAAAAATTGTTAACAATTACCTGAGCTGTGATTTAAAACCCTGATGAAATTCATTAGGAGTCCAGTCGCGAATATAATACTCACTCGGTATATTCTATTTCTTATTTTTATCATCACAGTAATATGATTTGTAAATTATTATTCTTTGTTTTGAATATAATCATTCAGTAACTTCATCATCTTGTATGTCTCGCAAAACTAAAAGTTTGCTCTATTTAAAATTGGGATTGCTAGTACGCAGTTATCGTTCGGCTTATCAGTCGAAGCAAATATCGGTTTGCAGTGACGTCTGGAGTCGTCTATTGAGCATATTGTTCGATTTCGAGAGGTGTGCCTTGAGTAGAAGGAGTTTACGACTGCGGGCATGTCTGCGCGAGCATTGTCGAGGGAAAGCGAATTCCCAACTGTCTGATCTACTGCCAAATGATACGATTGATAGTACAACGCTCACGCGCGATTGGTCTGAGAATTCAAGGCTGCATTCAGGAATTTCTTGAGTGAACCTATGTTTCATTTTATCCTTGTTTAACGTATGATTTAACAATAAGATTAAAATGATTCATGGGTGCAGTTTCGGATGAAGTTTCTGAACGCAGTCTAAAATTTATCTTATCGTTGTCAGGACTTCAGTGGTAGCTTTTTATCATCATTTAGGAAAAACAGCATTGTCATCGTGATATACACCATGTATATCAAGTAAGTAAGGAAACGTCACGATGACTTCGAAAAGTACTGATATATACATATCAGAGAGCGTACTACATCAAATAATATTAGTATGTGTGTACGTTGGAAATAATCTTGAATGCAACAAACAATAATTTAAATACGTTAATCACTTCTTTTTCGCTATTTAAATAACGAACGACGCTTAAGTTTAACGATGTTATTGATCTTCATGCATAGCGTTGAAAATTTATAATTAAAATATGAAAGAGATAGAAATGAAAATAGATAGAAAGATTTTAGCTACAGCCTGCGATTCGCTCTCAGCTTCAGGATTTATCAAATTGCAAGTTGCATTTAGCATCTCGTCCATTCTCCATATTACATCGATTGGTATTGCGTCAACCGAATAACCTACAAGTTTCTCGGTAACTACTTCGTAGACATGACGACGCCCGGCTCGTTCTTATCGCGACGGAGAGCAAGGTCCGGAAGGGTCAGAGACGAAGTGGGCCGCGCGTGATCCTCGTAAGAGAATCGTCGTCAGCAAAGGGAGCCGTGGACGTCGTGACTGGCGTCAAGAAGTTGTCACGCAACAAAATGGAGCGAGGGATAGAAGCATCTTTCAAATAGAGAAGAGAAGAGAGAGAGAGAGGGAGGGAGGGGGGGGGGAGATATGTAGAAGAAAAACGACAAATGCAGGGTGGACGGAAAGGAAAAACGGAAAGAGACGGAGAGTAACTACCGGCGCGGCACAGAAGGGAGGGGACGCGCGACTCTAAAGCACTCGATGGAGGAGAACGCGGCGGGCGCGCGGAAAACGAAGAGCGCGATACGAAAACGGGGGTTGTAGCGGCAGTACATACGTCAAGCTAGGAACAGAGCGCCATCCCGGGGATCCCCTAACGCCTCGGGGAAAGTAGAGGAGACAAATGACAAGATGGCCACGCCTACCGTGCAGACCGCGTGGGCGTTATTTGCTGGTGTGTGCGTGTGACTTCCCAGAGTTCAGAGCTAGAGTGGGAGCACCACATCGGCGCGACTCGAGGTTTGGTGGGATAGGAACGAGAGAGAGAGAGAGGGAGAGAGAGGAAGGGGAGAAAAGGAGAGAGGGAAAGAGAGAGAAAGAGAAAGAACGAGAGAGTGGGTTACGTGTGAGGGACGCGGATGCGGGGTAGGACGTGTTCGCTAGGGTGTCTTCTGATTTTTGAAGCGACCATCAGAGTTATATGTATGGGCAACGTACATACAGCGAGTGCGATGTCACTGCAGAAATGTGAAGACCACTCTACCTCGGTAAATTAAAGTCGAAGATGATGATCGGGGATGGACACTGGCTTCGAATGAAATGTGGTTTCTCCTAGTTGTAGAAAATAATGTACCTCTCTTTTCCTTTCTATATCTTTCCCACCTACCCTTGTATATAGACAATGTCTTATACCGGGCATCAATATAACCGTACTTCAGTATCGGCATTTCGATGATTCTGTCGGACGTATCAATAGCTTAATACCGTTCCATTAAAAACCGTGACAGTAAGATTTTGTAATACGTATTATACTATATGTACGTTCTAAAAAATATGAATGTGGATTTAACATCATGCGGTGTTTATATAATTCTCACCGTGTTGATATAAATACTAACATGATGTAGATTATGGTTTACAATTCATGCTGTTAAATTCACATCATGAATTAGTATTTATATTAATACTAACAAGTATAAGAATTACACTGAAAAAAAATTGACGACTCGCGTAAAGATACACTATCGATTTCGTCGCTTCGTGTATCTTCGCGTCGAGACACTTCTGATATTTAACGTCTACGGTGTTAAATCTAATGCCCATATTTTTTGGAGTGCATATAATAAAGATATTATCATACGGAGCTAATTTATATAAAAATGTGTTTATTAAATGCAGTAGTAATAATCAACACGATATATGATTCGTGACATAAAGTTACATCTATATGTACTATTTAATAACTGCATATAACAGATAAGATAAATTACTACAATAGAACTTTTTGCTGCAACGCGTTATTTTTGCCAATCCACGATAGACATGATCGGGAGACGTTTGTATTATACGTCCGGCCATAATTATTGTAATTCGATAATAATTGAAGGATTACGGATTATCTCTGTATATAGGAGAGTCGCTCGCAGCACGGCTTTGCGGTTGGCCTCAACGTCGCTGTCGCATACGATCGCACCTGCTATTCGCTATTGGTCTCTCTCGATCGACGTTCAACCCTGAATGGGATTCGACAATCGGCTCGTTTTATCGACAGTTAAACTTCGCGCGACATATTGTCGGCGCTGTTTTTCTCTATCGCGAATTCACTGCATACCTTGCACGTGTATGAATTGTTTATCGAGAAAATGGCTGAAGCTATATAATAAAGTACTAATAGTAATCTCTTATTTGTCGATTATACAATCTTGAATTGTCGCGCAAATCTATTTTGCGTGCAACATTATAAACGTAACTAATGTAATTAAATATTTAATATTATATGTGCAGTGAGACTAAAACTTGAGATAAACTTATAACGCTAGACTAATTTAAGAGCAATCGTTAAAATCGAATTTACGTAATTTCTGAAGATGACGTATGCATGTTTCAACTAGCAAAGTTTGACTTTTGCTATTGACATGTAATAAATGGTAATTATTTACATGTGCACAAATTGCAGAATCTTATCGCACTTTTTGGTCGGTTTTACGATCTTCTAAAAATAAAGCCTCGCATTACCCAATTATCACTCGTAATTCTAATTACTATTCTGCGCTATATGCGTGATTATTATTTGTACTTGCCATTTGCTCAATATCGGCAACAACCATAAACTAAGTTATTGCCTGGATGCTATAAAAGGATAAGATAGACGTTTATCAGCTACAAGCGGTCGGTTGCTCGTTTTAACGACGACAACTCGATTCGCAAACATACATCTGACGTTAAATATTACCTGTCAGGTGACTATTTTGCAATGTGACGCAAAAACCGCAAAAAACTTAATCATATTGTGCAATTTTAATTTGCAATTTACGAAATTTGTAATTTGTAATTTGTGTAATTGCAGAAAAGGGATAGATATCTTGTCGTTATAAATAATATTTAATATTTTAAGAAGAAATACATACCTATCTACTTAATTCATAATGCAAATAATTGCTATTACTCAAGTGAGAATTCATACGGTATATCATTGAATCCTGATGAAGTACCTACCGATCTTGTATCATTGTTATGTAAAAATGAGTTTCCTATTTCAGTACTGGATCCAGTATTTAAAAAACAATGACTTCGGATGGACCTATACTAGAAAAACGCTGGAATAATTTAATAGCAATCGTTAAAAGCAATCGAATTTCTGAAGCTACTACTATTCAATACCTACTTAATATGTGAATCAGTAGTACTGATTTAGTACGTTATCAGTACGTTTTCAGTATTATGTCTATATTTTATCCAAAATCAGTTTGTCAGATGCTAATATTGAGATAGTACAAAAATATACTCTGTCAGTATATTTGCAGCGTGTCTGTATTTAATACAGTAACTTCGTACTGTAATAGTACTGTATTCTAAGTCTTGGCCTATTGGAATCATTCCAATATTCCTTTGATATCATACCTGTATCGACATGTAAAAATTAATACTGGATTAGTACCTCGCCGATAGTCAATTCTAATAGAATATATATTATATTATACATATGTTTCTGTTGACCGATGATTGTCTTTAATTGAAAACATGCTGCACATAAATTTTTATATCTTTCGAAGCTATGATTTGTAAAGATAATTTTTCTTGCGCGTACGGAATCTTTTCAAGAAACGCCTATTTGACTCTCGATGTTAGTATTGGTTTTTGTATTGTAGATTGCTTTCGACACTGATATTTGAATTGCAGTATTGAAATGAAACCGATAAAATATAGATTTTTCAAGATAAATTTATTAAATTAATTTCCTGAGTTTTTCTTCAAATTTGTATTATGATGTACTACTTTTCAAAATTAAATTAAAGTTAAAAAATAAAAGATTCTATTAATGCAACAGAAATGTTACTATTTCTTAAATGTTTTATATAATTAATCTTACAAAATTTATTTTAACGCTCAAATAATTTCATCAGTTCTGTAATTTAATCTTTGCAACTTTACAAAACTTATTTTTCAAGTTTGGGAAATCGATTGAACATTTGTATTGAATCTTTTACTTTGAATATTTCTTATTCTATAGCGTGAAAACTTACTTTCGTCTCTTTGTATCTCTCTGAATGGAAATATGGACGTTAGAAAATTTCATCGCAGTTTATTCGAAATATCGGCAAGATAGGCGGGATAAGCTGCTCGATACAGCCGCTGTAAAGGATCTATTGGTGGCATGAAGCGTTTCTATGACCGCAAAAGAGCAGATCAATTGTCATCGCCGACGTGACTTACTCATGTTTTACTAGCGATAGTAAAACGTGCCCGTGGCGCAAACAATCGATACTCGGTACGGAATATCGTTTTCGAGATTCGTATCTACCGCCGCGATAACATCCTCCTTTGTGTCTGCATTTACCTCTTCCACCGCCGAATTTTAACAAAGAGGCTTCGAAACAGGCAAAGACTTCACATTCTTCCGATCCTTCCTTATCATCATTCTCGGAATGATACGTATCTCGATGCTTATTGCAGAATAATCGATTTGCCGATTAGCCAGTTTTATCTGTCTCAATGAGGCTGCTAAATGTCGTCCAAGATTGATTTTCAAACATACTTTGGGATGTAAATGATTCTTTTTTAAAGCTAATTTTTTGTGAAATATTTGACTACTTATATCTATTTATGTATTAAACTTTTTCTAAGAATGAAATATACACAGAAATATACGTTTTAACTATACAGCGTTTTAGATTTTTTTTTCTTTTTGTCTCATTAATTGATTTGGAATCAATCAATTTTTTTGATTATACAAAAGTATAATCAAAAAACTTATTATTGCGATCTAATTAAGTTTCTAGTACATAGACACAAATAAGCAAAATCTCATAAATAAGACTTTCTTAAAAAAATTTGCATGTGAATTCTTCTGATTCTCTTTACGTGATGAAATCGAGCCGTTGCATCTGCAATTTAAAGTATTTCGTTGAAAGATACGCAATAATTTACATCTTCAATCGGTTTTGTCTTCTATCGGCCGACCGACCTGCACGATAAAAACAGCTAATCTATCTATCTCGATTGTAAAACGTATCCATTCGACGCCGACAGTTTATCTTCAGGCGGAATCTTTTCGCCAGTAATTCGAACAAATAATTGGAACAAATGTGGCAAGCAACCTGTGATCAATTTTAAAATAATTTTGATATTTGTTCATTCGATATCGAGAGAATATTTTACATTTTGGTCAAATACGAACGAAGGAAGCGTACTTGTACTTTTTTAACGCCCATATTCGAACCATCCCAAGTTTATTCTCGTACGAAGGAATCATATCGATTGCAGTCAAGAACGGCTACGGTGCCTAGGGGTTGCTCTGTTTCGATTTCGTTTACTACTGGTGCCAGTCGTTCTTCCTTCGTCGCTCCCCGGACGCTCGTGCATTTTCTTTTCTCCCTTGACTCACCCTTGGCTCCCACTCCATTCGGCCAAGCCGTTCGGTCGTTACAGCGCGCCGTCTTTACAAATTTTATATCATTTTTATGAGGCATAAAGTCGTCGAGAAGCCGACCGAGGAGAAAAGAGAGAGGGTTAGAGCACGAGAGCAGGGGTGCGGCAGAGGGGAAGCTTCTCGGTCCAAATTATCCCTCTTGGTTCCCTATCATCCCCGCCAGTCGACATTGTAGTCACGTGGCTGGGCGGAGCGGATCGCACCCCTTCGTTCTCGCTCGTCGGTGTGGGGCACGAAGAACGGGGCAAGCCGGCAACGTAGAAGGGGATGCTGCACCACGTTAGGGGTGGTGGATTGTAATTCGCCGGACGAACTCTATATCGAGGAACGCTTCATGTCTTGTCTTGTTAAAAAACTCGCGATCACTGAATACGTCTTTTTCATCTGTAAAGCGAAATATAGTTTTGAGAAAGTGTGTTCTTAGTTTTTGAGTTTGTGATTCGAGTTCTATGAGTAAATTGTTTCATATCGAAACGTGTAATGTACAATATGTAAGAAATATGAAAAAGAATACGTCTACAATTCTTTAATATCAATGTAAAAATTAGCAAATAATTAAAAATGAATTAATTAAAAAGTTATAAAAAATTGCAATATCTGAAAAAGATTTAATACTAAACTTATAGTCTCTGAAATTGCGTTATATTTCTCTCTACGGGTTATTTATTATAAAAACTATTTTAAGTTAAGATATAAGACATAGAATATAAGCCACAATTAAATAAGCTAATTGAAAAGAAAGTGCGGCGGAAATGATAAGTCGCAACGCGATAAATCGATCGGCTCTTCGCGACTATGCCGCTCACTGCCCAATTATACGGCAAGGATTACTCTCCCAGTTTAAGGTTAATCCTATTTAAGATGGACAGAAAGTAGGCGAAAACTTGGCTTCTTACTCGGTCAGCCTTTCGGCGATAGTGCGGCTTAGCGGCATTAGGAGCGACGATCCTGTTAACGAGCTTTCAATGGAGCAGACGATTTCGTTCGCAGATTCGTTTCGCGCTTCTTTAAATACGTAGCATGGGATTCGATTCACTACGTTACTTTACAAGCTTGACGTTGCTATTCTCTCATTCCTGTGTTTTGACTTTTTCGAGTTTTAATTCTCTCTCTGTGAGAAAAGAATCGTTCGCACTTGCTGTTTTATTCTATCCCGTATAAAATTCAACGAACGTAACGTTCCCTTATTTAAAAGTGACATAACTTAATACAAGATTTTGAGTTATTATCATGAATGAGTTAAATATTACCCTATCAATTATCAGAGTGAAGAATTAACTTAATACTTTTATAATTAAATATCTTTATAAAAAAATCAAAATTAAAACAAAAATTAAAAAGATGGTTAAAAAAAAGTATCAAAATTGTTACAACTAAAAAAGAATAGATTTTAATAATTGTGAAACGAAAATGACAAAAGCGACACTTAATTGTATTAAGAAGAATTTTTGCTGATATATTGTTTGATTAGTCATTAATTTCTTTTTCCTTTTTCTAGGAAATGTAATTTCTTGAATTGTGTCGTTTTGGAACTAAGGGAGTGATATTTAAACGACATCTACGATGTTAACTCTTATTAAGTACATTTCAAGTTAATTATATAATTTAAAGCACAAAGTTTAATGTCGCGTCATTCTAGCTACGTGCATCTCTGAAACATGTATATACACGTTTATGTATATATAATATATACATATATTGTGCGTATAAAAGGTACATTGCAAAATGTTAATTTATTCATATGTATGCAGAAGTTGGATCGTAATTACTATTTTATTGCTGCGATATATGGAATGCAAAACCCTATTTTCTGTACTACGTAAACTCTCTCTCTCTCTCTCTCTCTCTCTCTCTCTCTCTCTCTCTCTTACTTTAAAATTCAACGCGCACGTGTAAACGATGTCATCCTTTTGCGTGTTTTGATAAATGAACCGCGAGCACCCCTTACCCGACCTCCTTCAGCCTCCCTTGATTCCACTCCATCAATTTTCAATCACAAAGAAGTCTCTGCTCCGCCACCACCGCAGTTATCGCGAGTCCTTCCTTTGGTCGGTTATATCTACCTATATATTCATTCTTCTATATCTTCCTTTATATCGCTTTCCACACTACAGTTCACCTGTTTTAGCACACAAAAATGTTTTATCTCAGAAGAGAATGATATATTTTTTTAATCTTTATCAATCTCTATATCAATCATGAAATTATTTAACTTTATATTTCTTATTAGGGGCTTGAAACAAATTTATTGGTTAAGAATGTCAATAGTTAATTTTTTAGAAATTTTGGAGTCGATTTGTCTTAAAAAGAACAATATTACGTTGTCTCGTATAATTTTTAACGTATGATTCCTAAAATATCGATGCATAGAAATATGAATGGGATATAATAATTTAACGAAAGTAAAATGGGTAAACTGCCTTAACAAACGTCGCAATAAAAATTATTGTCGCGTCTGTGTTCCGTGGCTCAATGCGTGCTGCAAGGGATTACAAGGATAAAGAGAGGCGTGCAAGATAAGCAAATGTTTTTTTTTTCTTTTTTTTATTATTGGTAAATGTTCGAGACTCGCGCGTGACTAATCCTAATGAAAGCGGACAGCACGCATTGGTCGTGTTTAATGACCAATAGAGATAATAAATGTACACGGATAGCAAATATTAACGATTGTATGAATTATCTTCTTTTGTACCGACGACTCGGCAATAAAGATATCGTCCCATGATTACTGTCTCGTGCATGGAAAACACAATAGACGATCAAAACTCATTGCCGAAATTTTGACGCATAATATTAATGAAATCAGACTATTTATTGTAGCATATTCGTTATACATCTAACATTAGAAATAATACCGATCGTAACTTATTACATAATTATGAAAAGATAAAGGGATTGCTATAATTCCACCGAATTGTTTACAATATTATTTCTATCTCACAATTATTCTCTTTATTTAACTATTTTGAGATATCTACTATGATCTCGTAATCTATTATTTCGTTTACGTTAAACAACGATTCAATTTAAAAATCATTGCATTTCTTCTTGTTTTTTTTTTCTTTTCTATCTCTTGTCTATCCGCAACCGGCTTCAAGTTGCGGATAGAGGAAATAACATCGAGCCAAAATCGAAGAAATCTTCCATAATCCAGCCGGTGGTCTCTACTGTGCTCCTCCGGATGACCCGTCAGGCCGCAAAATATACTTGAAATTACGATCTATCCAGTCCAAGGGACGCTTTCTTGTCCTCGATTCGGCCCGAAGAAAGCGAGAAGGAGAGTCCTCTGGTCCTTTTCGAAAATTACTGAACGCGCGAGCGTGTGCGGCGCGTATCGTGCACGTCGATACAACGCACACCGTATCCACCAGGCACGCACACATCTGTAGTGCGCGATACTCACGCACCCACATCTACCGCACTGTTACATCGGTCTCTCGCACACACGCGACCGAGGAGTCTCGCGGCGGGGAGCGTAGGTGAAGCTGAAGAGAGGATACCCTGCAGTCCTCCCTTCGTTCCCCGTACTCCGGGAACAACGGGCCGACGACCAATGGAATTGCGAGTCCGGGGCGGTGCCTTTGGTGTCGGCCAACATGGCAGCTCTTCGTCTTGCTCACCCGCCGGCGGACACAGTGCTGAGAAAGATCCACTTCGTACGTCTCTCGTCGATACTCCCGTTTCCACCTATTGTTCCTCGCACGTTTCATTGTCGCGGAGCCTCGAGCCACGTCTCCTCTTGCCAGCCAGCCGCCAGAAATTTCACGATGCAGTGACCCACGTAATTCGGACCGGATAGACACATCTATAGCATTGTTTTCAGTAAACGCCAAGCACGGCCTGGCCGGACAGCTCCACGTCGCCGGACGCTGGACGTGAGGTGAAGTGCAAGCGACAGGTGAAGCGACCACCACGGCCGTTGTATCGTTCTTAATTTACAGCTCGATGTTCACGAGGAATATCACCAAGTGTCCCGTATCTGCTTGAAATCCAGCTTGAAATTTTCTACTCTGTTATATTATCTCTTGTACGAATCTTTTTGTATGTGATTTTAACATTAAATTAAATTATCCGACTGATTATTATTTTCAGAATCGAGTAATACTTTTATAAATTGGAGATACGCTTTTCTTTCTTTAAAAACAAGAAAATTGATGTAATAAAGAAGTTAATGATAAGATATATGATTTTTATTGAAATTTCAGACGAAAATTATTCGGAGATTTTAATATTGAAGATCTCTAAAAAGTGTGTTTTTTTTTGTACGTAAAGTTAATATTAAAAATGATCAATCAAATCTTAAAAATCATTTAGAATTTAAATTAAACGTTATTGCCCATCGTTTACATAATAACAATTACAGAATTGAGATTTGATATTGCGATTTAATTAAATTATACCCAATCTCAGCATTGACATTAAATCGCGATACTTGAGTCATTTTAAAATCGTTGCAAATAGCCACGCAAAGATATTTCTTTAAGTACGCCTCTGGTTTTTATTCCTGTTCGATTTATTGTTGCTCGGTTGAGTTCGGGAAACGTTTATTACTTCTTCTCCAGATCTATAGAGACTTCATGAACAAGCGTATAGGGTGTGTCAATAATATATCATTACAGGATTTTAGGCGACTTTGGTAACGGAGTTTTGGCGCGAGCCACAGCTAATCTCTCATGTAGATAATAATAATGACTGGAAAAGCATTGTACGTCTACCCGCGGAAAATTCATTTGGCCTGAAGCTCCGCATAACTTATAATGGCTTAGGTGATATCGCAAATTATTTTCCCACCGTGGCCTGGATTAAGCAGCGCCTGCCTAAAATAATTATCCCCGTTCTATCTACGCGAATGATAATGTTCCTATAAATACCTTAAAAGCTAAGAGCTCGTGCTTGAATTTTCCGATGCTCTAGGTAATCGTGTCGCGCAGTCGGAGTTAATTCTCAAACGGCCGGAAATATTATTATAGAAACTATGATTAGAATCAAATCTGATTGATTTTTTTTTAAATTATATTAGGTGTTGGAATTAATTCGTAGCGTTTTTTAATGAAAGAATGTTATTTATTTCACATGAGCATTAAAAAATACATTAATGAAAGTACTTCCCATCACTTGTAAAACGCTACGAATTAATTCCAACACCTAATATATATTCTAATAATAATTAAATAGTTGCAAACTTAGAGAAATTTATTAAATAGTGGTTTTGCTAAAATATCTAAAAATTTAGCTAGATATAGATCTGAAAATATTTTGTTTGAACCGTCAAAATGATTATATAGGATGCTCAAACTAGTTACACTGAGAAAAAATATATTACATTTTAATAAATATTTGTTTAAATAGTACCAGCTGAATATTTATTAAATGTAAACTAGTATTTATTTAGTACCATTTATTTAGTTAGAACCATCAATTTGATTCAACTATTATTTTTTTTTATTTAGTAAATATTGCTATAAATAAATGTTAAGTATCTAAATAACGTTAATAGTATCTAAATAAATATTTGTATAAAAATCGTTATGATTTATAACGATTTTTTTCTCAGCGTAGAATATTGAAACTTTTTGCAGCACTGTCATCAATGCTTGTGTGTTTTAAATAATTTTTTGAGGGTCGAACTTATTTTCAGATCTGTATCTAGCTAAATTTAGATGCTTCAGCAAAATCGTTATTTCCGTGTAGTGACACTAGTGACATAGGAATTTTGAAAACATAACAGCATATGTTTAATTAACATTTCCATCTAACAATTGCTTATATATTATTATTAAAATTTTACTTGACATATTATAGACATTTTGCAATTGTTATTTTACTAGATTAATTTTATTTGTAATTTCACGATTAAAATAAGACGCCAGCAATATTTTTCCGGATACTATCGTATGTGGTTGCGTACTCCGTTCGTGCGATGCGAGTGTACGTTCAAGGACCGACATAAAGATAAGTTCTTTCCACGAAGATAGTAGGAACAAAGATTGTAAGAAGGTGTGAAACGAGCCACGTGCTCTACTACGCGCTCATATATCACGGCCCTTTCTATTCTCTTTCTCTTCTTCTACATCGCTTGCCCGTTCTTTTTTTTTTTTTTGCTTGTCTCTTTGCATCCCTCTGTCATTCCGACGCTGCAAGGGTGCAGGGGTGGCAGCAGTCTATGAATATTCTCGTTCGCCCCGGCAATGAAATGATGAACGACACCCCCGTCCGACGTCACCCCCTCGACGCGCACCCCCGTACCTTTTGCCAGCATCCTTCCGAAAAGAAGAGCCTCACGCTCGGTTTCCTCCCGCGGTTCCTCCATGCGAACCGTACCATCGGTTCCTTAAACTTCTGCGAGCGTCGGGACCACCCTCGATCTCATTTATCAAAATCAAGCCACCGCTATTGGCAACTGACGTAATTGCTCGAAGACGTTGCACGCGTTCGATAGAATCGTTAAGAACTGTTTAGACGATCTATTTAGGCGTTTTCTAAAACCTGATCGGTATAACATCATATTGATATCGTTTCGAAAGTATACCATATATCGATGTAATCTTATTTTTTTCCTAATTTCTTTCTAAATTTGAACATCATGAAGTGAACAGTTTTTTTTTAAATACCATTACGAAAATTAACTTAAAAAGTACAGGTATATGTTTAATACAATGATAAAAATATAGAATATCAAATATTTTAAAGTCAGAATTTTTAATAATTTAATATTAATACTAAAATTAAATATTTCATTGATTGAATGATGTGCACGTGCCAAAATACATGAAAAGAACGATTTTTGCTAAAGAATTTAAAAGTCCAATTGGTAAAAAGATTTTTGCTAAAGTATTTAAAAGTTTAGCTGAATTGGCCCGCACGGAATAAGGGAGAGTTTGAATCCCAGCTGAGAATAACATTTTTCGCAATAAATTTTCTACAGTGTTTTAAAGATGTTTATTAGCATCAGTAATATTAAATTTAATTTTAAGAACAAAGCCCTGGTAATTTTGAGATAGTTTAAGATGACTCTTAGTTATATTAAATTTTGATATTGCACATATACAGAAAGAATTTTCTAATGCATTTAAAAATTTAGTTAGACATACAGATCTAACTTTGTTGGATTATTAAAATAATTATGTAGGAATCTTAAGATGTTAAAGCAATATTTTAATACTTTTGACATTCCAGCAATCAGCTTGAGTGTCTTACATAATTATTTTGATGATTTATCAAAATTATTTTCAGATTTTTAGTTAAATTTTTAGATACTGAGTCTTCTGAACTTTTTGCCTATTTCCTCTTTTTTTTCACGTTGGAAAGATAAAGAAAATTATTATCTCTTTTTTTCCTTGTTTTCCTTTTTTTTCGAGAGCCTTGTTCCAAATATCTAATCGAATATCTAAAAAGAATGTGATACCGAATATCCGATAATTTTCGATTTCTAGATTTTACGATCCGGCGCATTCCTAGATATTTGGGATCCAACTGTGGACGATTTCTTTCAAAAACAAAATCGTTTTGGCAATTTTGAAATTTGATTTAGGCCGAGGCAAAAATTTCTTATGAAAAATTTCATCTCAAAGTATAATAATTTAAAAGTTGCTATCTTAATGGGGAGAATACCAGTAATTTTCCGAACAATAAAAACTGTCGTTTGGTGGGAATTTGGGATGGTCCGTTACTAATTATGCTTTCATAATCGCGCAACGATCGTTCTCTGATTGGCTTTTATTTTTGCGACAACTTCGACGGCGAACTTGCTCCGACACATCCGGCGACGTGACACGAACGATTTACCGCGAGTTGAACGACGCGCAGCGGCTCGTCTCGTCTATGACTGACGGCTCATAAAACCTTATCATCTGTTGTTCGGCACGAGCAAACGAACCCCTCCCGACGCTATCGTCTCTCTTGGGTTTTACGTAAATACGAGAAACGATTAAACGCATGCGATTCTTCCAACTCCTAAACATTCGTGTTCTAGGTAAATTCTACGTCGTAACCTTTTTTTATCTTTATCTTACTTTCGGCCGGCCAGTTTCCAGAGATATTTGTATGTATCGTTATAAACGAAGTCTGCTAGATAATCATGGTGCGGACATCACCGAAATTTCTATCGCTTCTCTTATTCACAAATTCTTTTGTTAAACTTATTTTAAATTAAAAAATTAGATTGTTTTATTTTCTCGGAATTATTTATAGCATGTACCAATGTTACAACTACTGTAAATCTTGTTGAATTGTTCAATTAATGATCAAGGCAACTGAATGCCACTCTAAAAAAAGGGATTATCAACATTTTATGACAAAGTAGCGGAAATTGGAATGACTCATTGCTTTTTGAGTGATGGCAATGATAATAAGTTAATTTAATATAAAAACAAATGGGAAATAAGGAATTGGCGTTGTAGACAGCGTAATTTTACTTTAAAAAATCTTTCTCTCAATGAGAAAATAATCAGTATCATATTAAAATAATCATATTTCAGGTAATCTTTTAGCATTCTTCAGCAAAATAATATAAAAAAATTATTACAGTAGATGGTATCCATCCGGTCGCAATCATTGTAAGGAGTAACTATTCCTCCATCATAAAGCAAATTCCCCAATTGAAAAACTGTATGTTAGTCAATGACTAAGAAACTTATGATGTAATAATGATGTAATAATGATCAAAATTGTAAATTATTTCGATTATGAAATCAACAGTTATATAATTGAGAACGTAGCCAAAAAACATATTGAAAATTGAAAAAGGTATTCCATACCATTGTTAAAATCATGAATAATTTAAAAAAACTGACGCGAATTATGGCAATTAAAAATCTATTGATAATAGGTTATTTTAATAATTAATAACGAATAATAATAACGAGTTACTTTTTAGGGAAAAAAATGATAACGATGATTTCTTTTATAAGTAATTTTTTCAATCTTGCAGATAATTATGTTCCCGCTAATCAAATATAATAAATGTTAACAATACATGTATAACGTTTTTCTTGTACTTTCGATAAACCACGAATCAAATGACAACGATTAACGATAAGATAAAGAGACACTTATTTCTGCCATTTCCGAAGCAAATGGGGCGGCCATGAGTGTATGATTAATCTACTAAATGATTAAATGTGAATCTCATGTGTTAGAATGCATTGATTAAATAATTTATAAATATCAAAATTAAAAACTGGATAAAGAATAGAAAATTGTTACAATCAAATTAGTGTTAAAAAAAAAATATTTATATATATAATATTAGCGATGTGACAATAAAGTGATAGATTTAAGATACAAATAACTGAAAAGTAAAAAAATTATTATAAATTTTTACGATTGAATTAAAAAAGGATATTAACAATTTCAAAATAATTAAAATTTAACGTTTTAATTTTTAGTTTTTTATACAAAATAATAATCAACAATTTATATTTGCATTAAATGAATGATGGGTTTCCATCCGATATATATATATATATATATATATACACACACACACAGATTATTTTTTTATGTTAAAACGTTTATATTATTATGTGTCGAATAAACGTTTAGCGCAAAAATGAGTAAAGTTTAAAGTTTGAGCAATTAATTAATCCTTTATCGTCCAATATGCCACGTATTATCAATCGTAATCGTCTGATAAGAAGTGGACTCACTTTGACGACCTTGACGTACGTCAGTTACCCTTGCGACTACGGTAATTGTTACGTGTCCGCCTCTCCGAATGCTATACGTGTGCGACCTATAGATATGTTATACGCATCGCGTATTCGCATCCGTCAGATTTTCCGCGTCTGTGAGTCGACGCGACGTACGCTCCCCGTCGGCGACCGTAGGGAAACCTTTAGGGGTGAAAACACGCAGGGGATAGCGGCAATCTCCGTCGAAACGCATTTCTCACTGCGGTGGTTGGAAAACGAAATGCCTCGCGATTTTATTTCCGCGTACGGATCCCTACTATATTGAAAATACGCGTAGATTTAGCAAAATGTTGAAAAAATATTTTACAAGTACAGAATATTTAAATTAAAAAGATGTAAAATAGACTTATAATTTCAATGAAATAATAAATTTAAAGTATAATAAAATATGTTATTCCTATATTTTTGTCGTTTATTCGTACAACATTAATATGTCATTTGTATAAATCATTCGAGACCGGGCTTGTATAAAAATATCTTGATTTATTGTTGTAATCGATTGTATCCATAGTCTCTTGCTAATAATTTGCATGATCGGAGGTGTGTCGCGAATATACGAGAGAGTCGAGATGGCAGAAACAACCCTCGGAGTTGCGGCGCGTTGGGGCACGCACATAGGGGCGACGAGGACGCGTGTCCGCGTTCCCACGTGTCGACGACGCCGAGAATCATATCGGTGCACACGTATATCGCTGTTGTGTGCTGTCGTTCTGTCACGTTTCTCACTCGCGCGGATTCTATACCGATATTTGCCCTATTCGCGGCTGCAAGTGGATACTACCTACGACAGACAATCTCGAAATTCTGGATAAATAATCAACTATCTTGTAAAAAAATATGATCTCCTATGTTTGTGTACTTCGCGTTCCTATCATTCTTATATTTTTGCCAAACAACTTTATTAGGCGAGATTAATTATCGATTTTTGTAGAGGATTTTATTACAATATTATCACATATAAATTATTAGACTCGTATCTTAATATTTTATATTTGAGGATATACTTTGTATTTTGTATTTTGTAAATTTATGTAACAAAAGCACAACAAATTGTATAATTAATAGTAAATCAATGATTTTGGTCCACAATTTTGATTTTATTACATTCATATCGGCTCATAAATATTTATTCGCCGTATAATAAAAAAGATACATTCTGTTTAGCAGTCGTGTAAATTATTTGACAGTAATCGCAATCCATGTGACGATTGCAGATAAATCTAAGGAAGATTTAACGAGAAGATCAGACCTAGTCTTTGAAATAGGCGGAGATGAGAGCGCGTTAATTAACTAAAATCAGATCCGGATAATCGAAATAATCTCCGGGGCCACAACGAGAGGGGGATTAGACGTCTACCGAAATACTAATCCATTTGTTATACACCACCAGCAGTAAAATCTATCTGGGCGCGCTCCTAGAACGTTGTTATTTTAGGTGATATCTGAGAGTATGGCTGAGGAGACGCGAGGGGGGAACGGTGAATAGATTGAGGAGAGGCAGAAGGGAAATGCAGAGAACGGTCGTCGTCGCGCAGGTTGTGGGTCGAGCCTTAGCGAGGGAAGCGCCCGAGGACCCTCGAAGGTAATCTTGGCTCGTTCGCGGAGGGTTGCATTTTGATCCCCGGAGCTTCCGCCGTGGCACGATCTCTCCGCGCCACCTCTGCGTCCGGGCTCACGCATTTACTATAATTAGAACTTCCTAATTAACGAGCAAACGTCGCACGGGTCTGTCGTAATCTCAGGCTTGACCTTCCACCATCGTTTAGACGCCTTTTCTCGTCCCCGCGTTTTAATCCGCCTTCCTCCTCTTTCTTCCCGCACCGCCACCGTCTGCCCACTCGCGGAACATCAAGAAAAAGTGGAAGCTGCGCGCGGCACTAAAATTTATTCCGTTCTTTTTATTTCGAGATTACGGGAAATGTATACAGGGTGTCCCATTTTAATCAACGCACTTGAATTTCTTTCAAACCATACGAGAGATATCGAAATCTCATTTTTATGAGATTATATGATATCGAGGGGGATATATGTTATGATAAAAAAATTTGTTTTTGCAGGATGAAGAGTCTAAGTTAAATAAAGGTCAACTTCTTTAAATGGCTAGGTATATATTATAGTTTTTGCCTGGCGGAATTCGATGAGAATAACTCCTGAACACAGAAGATGCATATTACACAGGTTTATGTATAAGGTAGTTTAGGTAGTAAACATAATAATTATCACCTTACACAAGATTTAATAATAATATATTACATATTATATACAGCAATAATGTATTTAGTACGAACGATGTATGTATTGTATTATTATTATTATGTCTTGTGTGAGATGGTACTTATTGTGTTTACTATGTAAACTACGTAAACCATGGTATGAGTGCTACCATGTGCATTTTCTGCTACCCAGTGCTACCTTCTGTACTCAAGATTTATTCTCGTTGGATTTTGCGACGGACGACAGTTTAAATATGTATAAAGGCAATGATATTGTAAGCTCGCATTTGATTACTTGACCTTCGACGATCTTAAGGTCATAGTGCGTTGAGTTTCCTGATGAATAGGGCAGAAAGGTATGTAGTCGTTAAAAATTATGTAACTGTTACAAAAAATAAAGTTGACCTTTATTTGACTTTGACGCTTCCACGCTTAAAATTAAAATCTTTTTTATCAAAATATGTTTCTGTTACATTCCATGTTACATTACATTCCATGTAGTTTTAAAATCATTATAAATATCTTTGTGATATTTAATACTGTGAGGATATTTGAAATTATTTTGAGAGAGAGAGAGAGAGAGAGA
Organism: Acromyrmex echinatior; assembly: GCF_024713525.1. Taxonomy (NCBI): domain Eukaryota; kingdom Metazoa; phylum Arthropoda; class Insecta; order Hymenoptera; family Formicidae; genus Acromyrmex; species Acromyrmex echinatior. Next base: position 12,965,894 of record NC_141860.1, read on the forward strand.
GAGAGAGAGAGAGAGAGAAGGAGGGAGGGAGAGAGGAGAGAAAAATGTGATTTTCGTGAACTGGTATTCAATGCATATATTTCGTAAATCGATAAGAATACGTATTTTTGATATATATTTCCAGTGATTCTCTCGTTTGGCTAGTAGTTGGTATCCTTTAAAGTATACAAGAAATAATAATACGGCGAACATTCCCCGTTTGTTCCCACCGCATTCGAAATCACGTGACACATAATGTCAACTCCGACACTCGCGTCACCAGATATCCCTTTTCCCTCTGGGACAAGTTGTTTTAAAATAATTTTAAAATGCTGAGTAAATATTACGCGCCGACGTGTGCAACCATATTGAACCAAAATGAGAAAATAAGCTTTCTAAGCCGCTACCCCTTTACAGATCTTCAACTGGATAGCCCACTTCTTCTCTCTTTCTGTCGTCAGTGGAGACTGAGAAACGGCAAATAAGAAATCAAGAAGTAATTTTATAGGATCGTACGTTATTTAATCCAACAATAATAAGTTTTTATTGAATGAAATTTTATTTTAAATTTACTGTGATTATTAAAGTACAAAAGTGAAAGTTTAATATAAATATATAAATATTGTAATATATATAATCTTATAAAAGATAACAATTAAATATTATAAATATTATTATATTAAAGTTACGGAATAATCAAAGAGTTATCAAAGAGGAAAAATCAATTTACAGAATTGAAAAATAATATATAATAACTATGTATACATACATAATATATAAATTTGGAATAGGCATTGGGAATAAGCATGATAGATAATAGTTCTTTATTTATTGAGAACATTTTTTAAGTAAAAAAGCTCTTAATATCTTTTATTATTAATAAAAAATAACACACTATTCGGTACTAGAGTATTTTCTTAATAGTAATTAATTTCTAAAAAGAAAAATAGAGGGAATCTTTTTTATATTTTTTTCTTAAAGATGTTCAAAATATCTACCATTTTGATGTAGATACGCATTTTAAACATTATCTTTAAAAAGAAAACTTAAAAAGGTTTTCTTCTATTTTCTTCATAAATTAAAAGTATTAGTAAAAAAAATTTTAGCAAAAAAAATTAATTTATTTTTAAAAAACTTGTCTTATACAATATTCCATTCGATTTAGGTTCCTAATGCCTATTTAAATATATTTAAATATTTTCACACTTAACTCAGGTTTATTCACTTCTGGTCATTTCCTGAAATGCTACTATTAAATTGTTTATTAGGTTTTGGTAAAATTTTTTTCTCTAACTTCCAAACATTATCTATTTTCGAGAAAAAAAGAGTAGCATGAATAGTCTGATAAAGCCTAATATATAATAATAGTTTATGATAGAATTATATGATAGAAATAATTTTTTGTCGATGTTTGTTAATGCATTCTTGAAATTAATATTTATATTATATAATAGATAAATAATTTTTTTAAACATAATATATATATTTGAATTATAAAAAATATTTTACCAATTTGAAAGAAGAAATGGAATTAAAATAGAAATTACATAATATATGACTTCGGGTTAATTTATAATGTGTTGCTTATTATTCGCTGTGTCATTTGTGGCTTTGCTATTTAACTGAAACGACGATGGAAGAACGAAATCCAAAAGAAACGATAAAACCCGACGGGTAGTGCCAGTGTGCACTGCGCTGATAAATATAACGTAACAAGTTCAGTGGAATAACAGCTTCATCCTGGAGGGATCAATGCGACTTTGCTTCGACTTTCACGCAGAATTTCCTTCTGGAAAAGCATACGCGTGAAAGAATTGAATAGCTAGAACGGAGTCAGTCCGAACGTGACCTATAGACTAACTTCATTTCTCAGTCATTACTTGTGTAAACATATCTCTTCAAAATAATGTCGTGCTGATTAAAATTAATTTTTAGCGTTATTTTATTAATTAATATAAATCGTATTTTTGTCACATTAAATGATTTTTTTTTACTTCATTGTATTGATTATTTCCATTTGATCGATTTTATTACAAAATGAACAGTAACAATTTGACATGTTTATGAACTGTCAATTCCATTATTGAATGCAATTGATGGCATTTTTATCTACATTGATTGCGTTTGACAGGATAGATTGCGACTGACCGTTAATTTGCAATGACGAAGAAGCCTTCCATTTCCTTAATGGCGGCGGCAAAACGCGCGCGCACGACCATAAAAAGTAAATTAAATAAGAATTAAATACAAATAAAACCGTTCAGCCAAGTAATTGGCTGGTAACCTCGCTCGTTGCCTGACGACCGTCTGAGATTCTGTTCTACCCTTGTAGCTTCGGTGCCTCTCTTTGCCATTGTAGTTGAGAAGAAAAAGAAGCCTTGTCAATAATCATGCGCCGCAATATAATCCACAGAAAAATCATTATCAAGATCGTCGATCGAATTTACAATTATAATCGAAATAATTATAAACGAGATAATTATCCCCATAATAGCATATACAATTGTAATAAATGCAGATAATAAATTCAACGTAGATTGTAACAGTCGTATATCCATGATAAGGCAAAAACCCTGTTAACTTTTAATACAAAAACGATGAAAGGAAATTGCGCACGAGCGCAAAAAATTCATCACCTCGTACCGTTGCGAGGTTCGTCAAAAAACATTTTAAAGGCGCTAGAAGAATGGGGTCAGACGGAGGGAAGGGTAGAGCGTACTACATCTCATAGCCGAGGTGGAGTTTTCGTGACGAGGCGGTCGGCGGGGCAATCATGGCCGGATTAGACGTATGTATAAGGATCGTGCTGCCTATTCCAGCCTGGCGGAGAGGATATCGGAGGGTTGCGAGCCGGGTCAAACGGGTCGCAAGATAGACGTTTGCGCGCGGGGTGAGAAACATAAATGATATTTCATGAGGAGCATATGCGTGCGGAGATGACTCCTCCTTCGCGCGAGCCCTCGGCGAGGGTGGCTCCGCTGTCACCCCGAGCTGGCAGCGGGGTGCTGGTTTATTACAAACAAGGATTACCCGGGTAATGGGACATTCTGTCCCTTCAGCTCACTGCTGAGTTGAACAGTGAGAAGTTGGTGTACACTGACTCACGCTTCTGCTGATCTTCTCGGGCTGCCTCGAACTGTCAAAGGGGCGAAAATGCAATCGGGAGATCTCCGCTCACGATAGCCAAGGCAAGTTCCAGTGAACCACTGGATAAATTTGTCAACATGATCAGATTAATAGGACAATCGATAGATCATAGATAGATACTTTTTCATGCTACGAAATAACGGCGACGATTGACGCGATTTAATCATACGTTTCTTCGTAAAGTAAACAATAGTTTTCTAATATGATCAATTTCGTGTCTACGTTACAGTCACGATGACGATTCGTTGCTTCTCGGGGGCTTCCAAAACGTAAATCTCGCCAGATTATGCCAATAGCGATAATGGTATTTGTAAAAGCGGGAGCTTCATTCGGCGAATTGCAGGTTTCAGCTTAATCCGAACGTTCTCCAAGCGTGCCGCTCAAACACCGCCCAAATCCGTGTTTAAATACTGTAAAAAGTTCCGTCGATTTTGCGACTGTATCCGGGATTCGATTGGTCCATATGAGGACCCTCGATATTTAATTTCACGCTGTTCGGATGAATTCTCCGCGGTAAAGTTGGTCCTCTATAACACCTCGATTTATCCAACGGTAAAGGTGTCCGAACTACCGATTTAAGTTCCTCGTCCGAATGACCGCTCACGTGCATCGGTCTATCTGGTTTAGGTGGGTCCGGTAAAATCTAAAAATGTTTAAATATCTTTTTATTTTTCATACTAAAATTTTTTATTGTTTAATGATATGTATATGTAATTCAATTTAATTATATTTAATCTATTTTTTTGTACCTTAATCTGATTCCGTAAGACACGCCAAGTTTCTTCGCCGAGCGTTTCCGGCTGGATGAGCACGAACATCTTCGAAACTAGAGTGTCTCGATTGTGAGCATAAATGCTGTTTAACGCTAGATCGAGGGCGTCATGTGGAACCTGTAAAAGCAGTTGTGCATATCGGCAAAAATTGTGATATAATAGAAAATTTTACTTTCAGTATCGAATATTGAAACCTGCGGTCTAACGAATCGACAATCCCTGCGGATGCTGTTTAGAGTATGATGAGCGAAGAGGCGCTCGTGAGCGTTCAATTTAACGTTCCAATTTTTATCCAATGGCAAGACTTTATCTCCTAACACAGGCCCACGTGATATCCATGCTCCTTCTCGGGAGATATCCGGTACAGGATAAGGATTCCGAACGTAGTATGCATTGGCCATTATAACGTGAACCTATGCCAACACTGTGTTTGAGAATATAAGAAGTAGATACGCATTAATTTTTTAATTGTGACATGCTATAATCCTAATGTCTTTGTAAGTTAAAAGCAAAGTCCTGTCAGTGAGTCATTCGAGTAGTTTATCGAGAGAAGTATGCAAAAAGATTTAGAATTATCGATTATTCATATGTTTTAAAAATTTTAATTAACATCTTAAATTTCTACTATAGATACCAATATTTTTATCACAGACATAAAAATTAAAGTTAAATTTGAAAAAAATTAAAATTAAAACTTTAACTAAAAATTAAAATTAAGATTTAAACTTTAATTAAAATTAAAGTTAAACTTCTACCTCGTAAACATTCCACCTATTTTATATCCTAGGATTTTTACATATTTCTAATCTTTTTCCAGAACATTTTTTATTTGCGATTGAAAACGAGAAGTAGAGAGGATTGAAATATTATTATTTTATCTCGAATATATTTTTATATGCCTTCTCATATCGATTTTAATATTATTTTAATATTTAATTTATCGTTTTTATATAATATTTTTCTAATTAATGAAAACGATGTTTGATATGCTTTTATTCTCACACCAGCCACTGTTTTTAAACGGTTAACACTTTCTCATTTCGTGTAAATCCACAGTAAACAATGCCAATCCGTTCGGGATTCAAGAGGCCACATCCGGTCTTGCGCTCTGCTTCTTCGGGATTAAGACGAGACTCTACCGCAGAGAGCAACACTCAAGTCAACATGCGACTTGTGTGGATTTCGATCCTCGTTCATAAACGAAACCGACCTTAACCCATGCAAACGGTCTGCATCGCATCACTCTCTATGGGGTGTCCACTTATCATTTCTTCCGCTCGTTCTCGCTTTCGCGGTGGTATTTGGATATTTCCTGAGCTCTTAAAGTTTCCCAAAGTCTTTCACTTTTTTTTCTCGCTTTTGCGTCGTGAAAGAACCTACTATGAAATTCGGCCGACGCTTTTCACGAGTAATACCATTCATAAACCTTTTCTTTCGTGTTTGTTCGAATTCAGCTGATCGGTTGATGTCGCATCCGGCAGATAAGAGTTTTATTAGAAACAGGAACAGAAATACAAGCAAAATATTTGAATTTAATAAGCGTAAGCAAACCAGTAGTTTAATATGAACTAATCTACAGTGTTTAGAACAAAAAAGTTCGTAATTACAATGTAATATTGTACATACATACGTATATATAAAATCATGTTGCAATACATGTAATTGTTAATTTGGCCTGCTCGGTATCGGGTCTTTGAGAAATTCTTCGAGTAAACCGAGAAATCGCGAATCGCGGTTACACACATCCGGGCTCTTCCCGCATTTAACGTATTTTGCTCAGGAGGTGGTCGGCCACGGCCAACGCCGACGTCCAATATTAAACCCGCAGTAATTTATGTTAGCGCGAGCGTGCATAATGCTGTTTGTATAAAGCGCTACCGCCACGTGTCGACTCGTGCCGACGGTACGTATCACTCCCTCCTGCCTGTCCTTTAATTCCCGCTACGCTGCGTAGGCGACGCGCAAAATCCCCCCGTCCAGTACGCACGCATGCTATTTTAAATGCATCCTTGCGTCTTGGATTCTGTCCTGAGACGCATAAAGAGAAAATAATATTTCACTCTTTGGTAGGAATTCTTACTATAGTTCATAGTAACGAGAACGCTTCGCGTTCTTATCATAGATAAACTATTATCAATCTTTCATTTTATTCTCCTTAATGTGAAGAAAAATTTTTAAGAAAAATTTTACATTGAAGATACTGTGACGAAAGAAAAAATAATGTCTACTATTTATTCATATTTATTAATTGTTCATATTGAACGTATGTGATCTTGATATTATTAGATAAATGGATCTCGAACGCGATGAAAAAGTGGCGCCCCTTTTTTCTCTCGACAGTCTACCGGTCTATTTCGTAACGTAGATTCGCTCTTCTGTGGATGATAGGAGGGAGCGAATCATCTTCCGCGTCATTGCTTGTTCGATCTCTCCTTCGGGGCGTCAGCCCGGGCTGTACGATGGGGAGACGACACGCGTAATCGCGTAATCGCGTAATCGTGGCGCGTGCTGAAGTTCGGGTTGCGGGAGCTTTGCGTGCGTCTACACTGGCACACGTGCGACGTTGCTCACCCTGAATCAACAGCGATCGCGAATCGCACAGATCTATTCGTGAACGTCAAACGGACGCGTTTGTCCGTCCGCTCGTCCGTACCGTGAATCCCGGCAGCGCGTTTTACGAGATAATCGGCGCAACGACCTGAATCGGATTACAGTCGACTATCATAAGCGCATCAAGTGTACTCCGACCGAAATGACGTTAATTAAGCAAGATACGTGATTGCGGTAATGATCATAATTTTATATATTTTTTGAAAAAACAAATCGATAATTAATTTTCGTTAATTATCGATATTGTGATATTACAGTTACGTTGCTCGGGTGACAAAAAATGAAATAATTTTTGAAATTAATTTTTGTAATATTTTATACAAAAAAAATGTAAAAAAAAGATTTTTTTAACGATACACTATATCTATATACGTATGATTTTTAATTAAAAAATTTAATGTATATTGCATTTTGTTTAAAAATAGCGTGTTTAATTACATGAAATTATTTATCCTTCTTACATATGATTTCTCAAATTGCGCTATCTTTGTATTCTTGAGAATTTTTAAAAGTGTTATACATATATTAAAATTACTTATATAAACAATGAATGAAAAATACGAAGACAAAGCGTGACAAACTTGTCTTTTTACTTTTTCGACTTCATCGTGTTTATCTACTATCGCACCACGCAGCAATGTGGCATATTCCGTAGAAATGACCGAGTTTCTATGACTGTGCTGAGATTCCGCTTCCCTTTAAATCCTAATCCGGTAATATTCTTGGGCCGATATACCGGTATCGGTAATGGAATCGCGCATTCAAATGGACATCGTTTCCCACCGACAGCGGTGGCGGCAGGAGGCAGGTCGCGGCGAGGGACAATGCCAGGGGATGATATTGCCAATATTTGGCTTGATTCTGGTGCGAATGTGCTCGGCTGTATGCCGAGGGGTGCGCCCGCTCTCGCACCCCCTTGAAGCGGGGTTGGGTAGGGCGCGTCGGTGTACGTTAGACGCGCGAGCCGATTACCATTTGAATGTCCCTACCGGCGGTCAGCCTTTGTGAGCCCTCGTGACACTGACCGCACCTACCTATCTATCTAAGGGAGAGATTCACCTACCCCCTAGCCGCCCCCTTTTTGTCGACGACCGTCTGTTCCAGAATGATGCTGCGCCGGGAAGAGTAGTCGTTGAGATTTGTCAACATCTCTTACTCCCACTTAATTTTTTTTCCACGATCATTCCCGCTTGGTTGTCGATCGGTGTCTCTCGTTCGAAAGATCGATCGAATTGGGCGTTGAATTGGGAGGAAAAAAAAACTGATAGAACTGGTCGAACTGGTGGTGCGAGCAGTTCACTCCTAAGAAGGTGGACACTTCTAATCGATTGGGTCCAAGAGGCGTTCCAACGCTCAGCCGCGATTCCCTTTATTTCCTCGTGACCTGACATATTTGTCTCTCTGGCATTGTGTCCAAACGGCGACAGATGATGACGAGAACTGGTAAAGGTTCATAGCGTGGTCTTGTTGGGAAACATACGAACTGATTTAAGCAAATGCCACTCCTCGTCACAAACGTATATTCGAAATTGAGGATATATTATTCAGGATGACGTGTACTCTATTTTTAATGTCAGAAGTCATAAATTAAATCTTTGACTTTATATATGTATCATTAATTCTTACATCAGTGCATGAATACCCGAGTACCGATTTCGAATTAAAAACAATAAAAACTTTTATATTTTTATGCGAGTTTTATTATAACACCAAAAATCCTTTGAAGAATAATTTTGCACGGATTTTATCTCGTTTTCACTTTTATATTTTTAATAGAAAAAGTTGTCAGTACGATAGCAAAAAAGAAAAATTATGCATTAGATAAAAGAGTTAAGTCTTGTAGATTTGAATTTTACAATATTGATTATCTCGTCTCATAAACTTGATAATTTTAATTGTTCAATATCTTCTTATCAGTATATATATAGACTTTTAGGATTATATGAATATTTAAATACGTGTATTAATTTTGAAGGTTCATCATCTAAGCGTCTTTTATCCTGAACTCTAAATATAAGAAAAATTTTTATTCTACTTGTTGAAGATGATGCATCTTCCAATACAAAATATAAATATTAAGAGAAATGATTGATACATACGTGTAGTAAAAAATTATATTGCATATTGCAGCAAAAGTAGAGTTTTCATTTACGATTTTTCATAAATAAGTCGACTAGAGAGTTTCCATGGTGCGATTCGTTTACCCTCCATGTAGAATAATGTCTTACACCCTGCGTGACCGATGCGACAAAACGAATAGGGCGGATGAAGCGTCGGTGCGACAGGTGGCCCGTGAAATCAGTGCACGAGCTCGTCGTTTTCCACGACCCTCGCTCGATGCGCTTCATTAGAAAATTAAGTGCATAATAATTAGAGTCGGGGCGTCGATAGGTCACGTTAAACGTTCCGTCTTACGATCTATCACATCACATAGCCAACTTATTTTTCATGCGCGATTTAGTATGATTATCAAGTAAAATATTACATTCATTTTTTGTAATTTATTTTTAAAAAATTGAGCCACATGAACATAAATTGAACGATTGTAATTTATAATAATAAGTGTTATAAAGAAAATAGACGACATTAATATCAGAATGGTAATCAATTTAATTTGTGATTTTACTATCCCAACTGCAATTTGAGACTATGTTTTAAGATTGATAAATAAATCAGCACGCAATTTCCAAAATTGGAAAATATATATAAATCCACGCAGAAATATTATTAGGCATACCTAATAATATTTGATTCTTGTGCACAAAGATCTAACTCTAAGATCGAATGAGATTTTTTGTTTTAATTTATATTTGCAAATCTAAATATGTGAATTGGTAATTGATATAAATTAATATAAATTATTATGTGATGGGGATTCTTGCTTGAAAGAAAAATAATTTTGTATATAAATTGAATATTCTTGTACATAAATTGAATTAGTTGGACAGTATTATTGCTAAGAAAAAAAGCTCGATTCCGCATTCATCAAAGAATTCGTGCGTGAAATATTTTTCGGTAAGTATAGAACATTCCGTATACAATGCTCGTGCACAATTTGCATACCGATGATCGAGGGGGGTGCTTGCGCGGTTTCGTGCGTTGCGCGGGCGGGCTCGCTGGTGTATTTTAGCATTTCACGTTTGTTTCCATTTAAATGGTAATCGGGTTCATAATGTAATTGTATTCGCCGCGTAAGCCCGGGCTCACCGCAGCGCTACGTCCCGGCCATTGTTTGCATTGTTCTCCTCGCGGCGCGAACAATCCGCGCGTCCGCGTTGCCTTTCAGCCTCGCGTTTTGGCGAAATCTAAACCCCTCGATCCCCTCTCGCCCACCACTTGCGCCTGATATTTCACCCCGATGCGAAAACAACGCGTATCTCCCCGACGAATGTCCATCGAATGCTTATTCGATCGGAAATATCCATATCGATGCAGAGAGTTTTTAATCCGCTGATTCAAATATATGCGTAACAAAAAGCACGCACGACGCTCTCTAATTTTTAATTGCAACCGTTACTAAATTCTTTTTAGAATGATATAATACGATATATCATATTTAACACAATCGCACGACGTGTTCCTATATTTTATTTATATAATAAAAAATAGCAGAGAAAAAAATGTAAAAAAATATTTAATTGTAATTATTGTCTGAATCACATCGAATCGTTTGTTATTGCAGATATCAAATAATTGGAGATAGTAAACTTCGTTATATATTACGACATTATTTTCTAACGTTTTTTTCCCTCGGTGACGTGATTTTTTTTTTTTTTTTTTACGTAAATTCATAGAGACGACGTAGATCATCGCGCAACGTTAACCAGCGTTACCTCGCATGAGGGAACGAATCGTTAAACAGCTCACGGAGGACTCGCAGAATCCGTCGAGGTGAAACACGGAGCGACGGCGGTCGGGGTTGAAACGAGGTAGGCGAAGGGGGCGTTATTGTAACGCGAGGGATGTACCCGACAACGTAACATACGCGTATATGTATATATGTGCGTGCTCTCGCGCAAGTATACATGTATACATACGTCAGAGTCGCGGTCGCCTTTCTCTCATACATATTCATCAAACGCTAATTAATCATCGCTCGGCACACCCACGGCAAACCACCCCCTTGGCCCACGAAGCTGGGGGGAAAAAAAAAATGCGAGCGTTGTCACGCAGACACCTCCATATATTACGAGCTACATCCAGATGTCGAAGTCGTCACTGTAGTGAGATTTTTGCATAGCTGCACGGAAAAATATTAAACTCTGTAACAAAAGATGTTTGCACTTTCTCTTGAAGTGCATTAAAAGTGCTTAGAGAAAAGTTTAGCAGTTAGCGTCGATACTTAATAGAAACTAAAATATCAGAAAGGATATTATTAAACTCTTCTGTAAATTCTAGCGGACAAATTATATGTACTCAAGGGGATTCTAAAGTCAAACAGTTTTATCGATTAAAAGCAGTAATTTTCGTAAAGGATTTTTACACACTTTGACAGATTTTGGAATCTTTTCCCAGAATTAAAGTATACGCATTAATACTAGTTTGATGAGTGGAGTTTATGCTGAAAGCAAATAAAATTTTTGAAACTCGGATCTTTATTATTTTTTAGTCCAATATCTAGAATTATCAAGTCGTGATAATATTTGCTTAATAAAATCTCTGCAATCTGTATTGACAAAATTGGAATCCACTTTCCAGACTAATACATGAAGAATATCGAGCTCTTAGAATTTAGACTTATTGTTAGACACCTAATTTGATATGAAAATTCTTTACGAAAATTTATGCGTATATGTGCATGCCGCATTGATATAATAGTATAATAATAATATGTCAATGTTCTACAAACCGTATGTGTATGTAAGTTCGATTTAATTATTAAATCGATAAATCAACGATAATTTTTAAGAAATTCGATCTTTAACTCAGAGGATCCCTTTAAAGTGCCCTCCAATTTTTAACCGAAATTTGAAATAGAAATAATGTAAAACAAATTATCATTGTCACAGCGAAACAAAAGAAATTGTACTTAAAGACCCGTTATAAATTTTACTGACATTATCTGGCGTGAGAGAAGTTGAACGATGACGAGGTATCGATACGGCGGAAACAATATCGAAGTATTCACGAGCACTCCCGCTCGTACAGCTCATAAATATCGTCATGCGGGGCGATCAATCTAAATTGTAATTTTCTAATCCCATTAAGCAGGCGGCCACCTTCGCACGCACTTGCGGGATCCTTCCGTCGGCCGGCCCTTTTCACACAGACGGGCCGCGTATAATTAGGTATCGTTTATTTTACATCTGAAGGCACCGCACGCTGTTGGGGTGACATCGCCACCACTAGGATACAATGTATATATGGATCATGGATCTTTGCACATATACATATAGCTATCGCGATGTGGCAGTGGCTCATAGAACGCTCGACTGCTAATGTGACGCGATCATCGCCATTCAGCCATCGTCCATTGATATTATACGCGCCATGGGGATGCCCGCACCCTTCTCGCTCTTCGGTATTTCCTGCCAATTCTGCCTTCACCGTAGCACCCCTCCTCGGTTCTTCTCGTAGAATAGCACCGCAATTTTCTACGTCACTGTTCGTACATTACGCGAGTACTCTCGCCCGCGAGATGATGATACGGTTCGATGCTTCATTGACTTATTGATATCGAGGGGGATCGTTTTATTCTCATTATTGTGAGAGTTTTGGATGTTATTTCATGAAAATATATGTTACTCTGTATATGTGTGGCTAAAATGAAAAACAATTGGAAACAATCTTGACTTTAATTTATCGATTACTATCATTAGATTCACATCTCTTTTCACAAAAATATCTCTTTATCGAATCGAATAAATTATATGCTATAATTTTATGATACCTTACGACTAAATTTTAAATAATGATAAAGATAATTTTAAATAATAAGATAATTATTATTTGAGTGTCTTATTTGTTTGATTAGTATAAAAATATCTCTTTAACCTTTCGTGTCAGACAAGAACTTTGAAAGTACAGTTGATATTTGAATTATGAATTCAAAAACTTCATTTTTGAAAAGTATTGTACATAAAAATACAAGAGAAATCTACTATATACGTAACATATATATTACAGTATTTTCATACATTTTTATATGAGATATTATTCAAAAATATAGTCTGCAGTAAATAAATTGAAAGTAAAAAATAAATAAAACATAATTCGATTTTTATAATAGCAAAAACTAATTGTTAAAGCTTTTATAATTAAGCTTTTATAAGTAAGATTTTTATACAGTTTGCAACAACATAAAAATCTGCGCTGATTACTGACGGAAGGTAAAATTCCATATAGTCAACGGAAGTTTAAAAATTGAATAAATTACACATATATATTTCTTGTATTTACGATTATCGCAAAAATTCGAAATAATTATTGAGATGATTATTATTTGAGAGACATTTTTCTTAATGCGATTAATATGATAGATATATCAATAGATATATGTTGAACGCTATATATATTTTTTATTATTATATATAGTCAGTTGTATAGAATGACTTACAAACGCGAGAAGAATTCGCAAAAAAAGAACAAATAATGTATACGACAAACTCTCATGATTTTGCGCGATAAAAATGCCATTTTTTCCCTCGCTGACACTTGAAATTTCAAGATTCGAGAATGTGGCGCGTTTGCCATTTGCTGAAAAACGTGTTGGCGTGTTTTGACTGTCGCCATCAAATCGCAACGGAGCGGCAGATTGCAAACTGACAAATGAGCACGGGGACGCGACGCACGGCAGACATATGGGCTTTATAAAAAAAAAAAGAGAGATAGGTGGCCTGCAGTCGATCCGAAATTAATGGAGACCAAACACCGCACATTCTGTGTCGCCGCCGTCCCCGCTGTGTGTACACATCGGCGATCGCTATTGTGCTTCTGTTATAATGTGTGTACACACCCCCTTTAGCACAATAGAATGATCTATGATCGCTGCAAGTACGAATCACCAAGTCGGAACATTATCCTACGATTTTTTCCATTTTCATTCCACTCTCATTATTTGAATCTTTGATGCAGCGCGTTTTCATATCTTTTGTTAAGAGATACTCTATTAAATCTTAAATTCATTAATTCAGAGATTAGAAGATATCCAATATCTGAATATATAAGTTACATTTTTCATATTGTAATTTTTTTGCTATTTTTTTGCAGTACTTATTTTGCTTGAGATAAAAAAATCTTATTGTTGAGAAAATTTTTTAAAATATGAGACAGAATGTGAGTTATACAAGTAAAGTGGAACAAATACGTATAAATATTTCTTCTATCTAAATATTTAAAAAACATAAATCATTTACTTGAACGTAAAAAATTAAACATATAAATTATTTACTTTGTTTGAACATGAGAAATGGAAGAAAGTATGAATATTAGCAATAAAAAGTATAAAACGCACATAAAATTATATACATTTGCGTGGTTAAATAATTGTTCCCAACTTATGCAAAGAACATATGTTCCACTTTTATCTGTACAAAACATAGGACACACACTTCGATGTACAAAGTGGAGATTTTCTCCTCGCCAAAAGCGAGAAAATTTTGCACCTTGCTCGCAGGATATGCTCGGAGGGGTGAATTTTCGCGTGCGATCGTGTAATTCGGCTGCGTCTAAGCGTGCAAATAATAAAATTGGATTTTGCCATCCCCGCCTTGGCGCATACGTGGCGCGTGACTCGGAAGGGTAGGTTTTCGGAAGGTGGACAGGGGTACGGTGGGGTCCGAAGGGGCCGCGTGAGCTGGCGAGATCAAAGACGCCCCGCAGCAATTCCGTACCTTCTACGTGACATATTACGTGTAAATTGACGAGGACAGCCACGAGTGGTGTGGTACCTAGCGAACTTTGATCATTTCACCTGTGGGACTTGTACGCTTGCGGCAGTCGCGATAAGGAATACGATCGCTGCCGATAAATTCGCTTTTGGCTCTGACATACTTATAACGATGCTGTTTGATGATGCGCGCAAATCGAAAACGTATACATAACGTCAATATCTAGATTTTTGATCTGATAACATAATATTTCACTTTAATTTGGCATAAAACTTACTAACTTTCTTTGGTAGATTTCCAGTTTTGTAAAAATTTTAAATTAACTTTTATTTTAAAATTTAGATTTTAAAAAATAATGTTTTCGCTAAATAGTGCTAGAATTAGATTTTACTCATTATGATTATAAACTTCTTTGTTTAGCTTCATATAACTTCACGCATAATTTACACAAAGCTCACATATGAAAAAGATATATATAATATTATGTAAATAATTATATAATACAAATGTTTTATATATATATATATATATATATATATATATAAAATAATTTCTATTCTAATAATTTTTTAAAACGAATTTATGTGTGTCATAAGAAAAATATAATTTTCTGTCGACTTCTTAAATTATATTATATTATACATTGGTTATTTTGCTTTCTTTTAGTTGAATAAAATCAAGAATTTATGGATATTTGAAAAATTCCGATATCAAATATGCCTATTCAAATATGCCTTAGTTTTAATTGTTACTTAATAATGATCATCATATTTAACGAAATCAAAAAATTAACGTTGATTATTTGTTTCGCGAAAAAATAAATGTATGGATATAGAATTAACAAAAAGTTATAAATTTTACCTTTGAAAATAAGATAGATGATTTTTGACGTTCGTTCGTCACAACTTGCTTTGCACAAAACACATTGAAAATGCTCGAAACAATAGTTTCCCTGGTAACAAATGGAAACATTATGCGTATATGGACGCAGAGTTATGTCGATATTACTTTGACAAAAGAGGCATGGAATACACTTTCCAAACTCCATCTTTTTGCCACTTTCATGACTCAGATATCTCTCTGCAGTGGATAACATTAAAATTTACGCGAGTTGAACTTATCTACCTGAAAATGCTCGAAGTACCGATATTCGATACTCGTACTCAATCGGTAATTTGAAAGCATCGAATTTTCAGAATGGAAGATGATTTTGTGTATTTTAATAAGATATATTATTACAAATATAGAGTGATAATAAGTACTTATGTTCATCAAAAGTCGATTCTGGAAGTCTAAATATAACAATATGATTGACATGATCAACTGTTGGTGCGGTATAAAACGCATTGAACATATACCAATAATTAAGAAATAAATTTAATAGTTTATTGTATTATATTGACAAAAATTATTAAATATTATTTAACAAAAAGAATATGTAATAAAAAAATATTGAAGTTAAAAAATAGTAATTTCAAATACGGAAATGTTTGTAATATTAAAATATAATATATACTTATAATTTTAGTAAAATAATATTTTATAAAATTAAATAATAATATCTGATTAAAATTATTATATATTGTACAAAGATTTCCTATTTTTATGTAACTATTTTTTATTGCGATCATATGATTTTGTTCAAAATTTAAGAAAGAGAAATTAATATTACTATAAATATTTAAGTTTAATAAAATTGATCAGTTATTATACATTTTTTACAAAAAATGTACGCATGTATTTCAAGTAAAATTTATATATGATTTCTTTATCGGCTTCGCTTTCTTGATACTAATCATTTCAAAGCAATTTTGTATGATGGCGACACTTGTGTACAGAACACTTTTACTTTAAATTATTTTTAAATATAAAATGTGTTAATAAATTATTAATAACATTGTATTGTATAATAGAAAATTAAAAATTAATTTAATATTTAATTGTGTGTATTATTTTATTTAAAAATTTGCTTGTTAAATATAAGTCTAAATTTTACATTTGTAGTTATAATATATAATATTTGTAATTATTTCGGGGAAATATTACTTTACTGAATTAAGAAATGATTTTTTTTTCAGTCTCTCCCGAATGATTCAGAGGAACTTCTTCGATAATTTATCAGTCTGTAAGTTCTATTTATACTTTATTACTTATATGATTAAGTTTGAAGTTAAAATGACATTAATTGATGTAGGGATATATTATTTAAATATACTTACGATATTATAAAAGTATTTTTATCTTTGATTTTTTTATAAATCTACTTATTATTGTTTTGATATTTCGTATTATTGTAAAAAAACTTAATCGTAAAGTATAAGACAAGAAATGTTTGAGTACGAATCCTCAAAGATAAATCTTTTATATATTCATCAAATATATCTTTCTAATAATAAAATCTATTTACCCTTAGAGAGAAATTAATATTGTAAGTATTAAATTGATTATTAGTAATAATTATTTATTTTAAATATTAAAAGCACCAACAGCAATGTTTCTAATACTCAAAATAAATAATTAATCACAAGTTAATTTAATACTTACAACCTTAAACTCTAAGGATGAATTTGATACATCGACATTAAATCTGTATATACAAATCTATATAATACTGAATCTGATAAAGTGTTAAATTTTTCTAAGGACAGTTTATAAAAGTTAGTGTTAATTATATTTAACGCGTGATCTGTATGAATCAAAAAGCCGTATAAATCAAAAAGCGTTGTAATCATCCCTAAGTCGCCATGCCACGTGGAGTTGGCGGTCCACGTATCTCATGATTTACGGCACGTCGAGATAATCAGCCCACAAAGGCACGTCACATTTTGATAGTGCGTACGTAAAAAATATGTTGGCATGTTTCGGTCAGCCAACGTATTATTAAATATCACGTATTATTTTGCCCTCAGGAGGTCAGCGACGATAATGACGTAGTAACGGCTTGTGGGGTCACGTGTACGGGGGTAAGGCACCACGACGACGGTTCTTATTGGTTGACGCTGCCATCGTACCACCCATAAACGTTATTCTCGTACGCCACGATAACAATTGTGTATTTTCATGCGGGGCAACTAACCGATGTTTGTCAGCGGAGAACTCGCTGATAACGATAACAAGGCGCCCCGTTACACCCGTCCGCTTTCCTCATCGTCATCATCGTCAATCGTTGAAATATATCGATATTTCTGAATTAAAATATTTATATCAACGAATTATTAATAACAACGATGAAAATAAACATTTTCTAAGGACAAAAAATTATATAAATTTAATTTTCTTTTATAAATATAAATAATATGAGTTTATTCTCCTTTTAAAAAATTTTTATTTTTAATGCAAGCTGTTAATAAAAATAAAAGCTAAAGCTAATTTTAATTAAGTTTTTTAATGTTAGAACACACCACCCACACACACACACACACACACACACACACACACACACTTATTTCGCATTTTGGTGATGTTTTAAGTAATCATTTTTTCATCTGTTTGTATGGGTAATCTAACTTGAAAAATCAATGTAGATTGAAATAATGATACTTTTTTTTCTATGTACACTTCATATATTTACATAATTTAATACATCAATGTTCAATCAATATTGCTGTAGATATACATTGAAATATTTAGAATCTAACGAGGCAATTATCGTTACGTTTAATCTTGTTGATCGTATAATCAAAAGCTATCTTACATATAATCGTGCTAATTACTATGCTAATTATAATCGCGTTATTTCAGAAATATATTACACTGAGAAAAAATTAAGTATTTTTATAAAAAAAAGAAGCTACTAGGAACCAAAATCAAATAAATAATTTTTTTGTGTTAAGTAATAGTTTTTTGTACTCAAGGTCTGTCAAGGTACTTTTATCAGTGAGAATGCAATTGATTTATCGAACATAGTATATTAAGGGGACAGTATCTTTGAGGATTCCATATATCGAAAGAAAAAATATCTTGATATAAAAAAAATTACTCAACACGAAGAAGTTATTTATTTGATGGATTTTAATAAACTTGTTTATGTATATAAGATATTTATTTTTCTTAGTATATGGAATTTTCGAACACTATGCCCTTAGTATACAATATTCGATAAATTAGATATATTTTATTGGGTTGCAAAGGTCGGAATGAGATACTATATATTTTCATCACGGGATTTAGAAACATTTACACATAAAATTATCCGCTGATTTATCGATAATTTCTTCGTTTCTTCAAATGCGTCAATTGAATAGATCGTATTGAGCAATTTTTAACGATTCAATCGATTTTATTAAGTTGCATAAAAAAAAATACATCATCTCACTTCTCATAATTAAGATTTTAAAAATCATTTTACTTATTATGTACTATATGTGTGTATTTTTTATATTTATACTAATTTATTAAAGAACAATGTATTCTTATAAGTATTAAGAAATGCGTTCTTCTTTACTAAATAAATAAAAAATATTACTATATAATCTAAATAATCTAATTCCTTAATCTGTAAAACCTCTTATAATTATTAAAATACAATATTTATACTTTATTGCAAACGATAAATATTTATACCTTATTGGAATTTTAAAAGCTTATTTTCAATTTTAAAAGTATACTCCGTACTTACTTAGCACATATAACTTTATTAGAATAATAAAGTATTATCTTTACTGTACATTGGTTATAATTTTACGTATTCTAAATTTAAATTATTGAGAAAACGTTCATTGAACTATCCTTGAATCGATATTATAGTATATTGGGTACTTTCTATTA
The DNA here is from genome assembly GCF_024713525.1 of Acromyrmex echinatior. NCBI lineage: Eukaryota > Metazoa > Arthropoda > Insecta > Hymenoptera > Formicidae > Acromyrmex > Acromyrmex echinatior. The sequence goes on from NC_141860.1 coordinate 12,984,999, forward strand.
TTTATTATAACGTATTATAATTATTACCACTTATTAATATTTATTATAATCATGGATCATTATTATTTATAATTATATACAGTATATAATAGAAAAACGAAATGATGGAAAACTTGATACAATATTGATTTAAGGATAGTTGCTCACTCAGTACACTTTATTCGATGAATGTCCTTAGGACGTAGACATCCTCTGAACGTTTTTTTTAGGATGTTAGAGATTGTGTTACGAGGGTGTAGATAATTCGATGAACATTGCCTAATTTAAATTTAAAATACGATTACAACAATATACAATACAAGTAGTGTCTATTCTATGTTAATAATAATATGAGATACTTATTTAGTAAATAATAAGTCGACATTATCTGTCGTCATTTTAATGTTAAAATGATAACCAATAACATTAATTTATTCACTGAATACTTAGCTTTTAAAAAATCGGAGTAAATTATAAAATATCTATCATTCAATTAATGAGCGGTAATGTATGTATACAGGGGGCAATAATGATTATTACCTTAAATATCTTTGAATCTATATGTTCCAGAAAAATATTTGTGTAACCAAAATTGCACGGTATAAAGCAGGCTATCATATGGCGATAATAATTTTTGTCGAGGTGGAGGCGCATCGGAGATATCAAGGTCATCTTTATTTTTTTAAATGGATTCAGTATGTTTTTTTCCATAATATGATAGAAGAACTCAAAACAAGTTCAGAACTCATGACCCAAGATTATCAAACAAGATTAAAACTAAAAAGTGATAAAAAATACATTTTTCGTACTAAATAAAACTTATGTATTACTTTATACATATGTATTATGTGACATTTTATTTTTTACATTTTATTATTAAATGAATGTTTATTGTTATGTTTATTATTAAATGAATGTTATTTCGAAGTGATCAAATTGCGATCAATGTAATAATAAATTCTTCTGATCATTGATCAGCTTGCTCCTCTAATAACGTGAATTATTGACACAGACTACAATCATTGTTGTATTTTTTGTTGGGGTGTAGTTGGTTTTTCCTTGTAGACCAAGTCGTTTAGCGTTTCTCATTAAAAAGAATCTAATATCATATCATATCTAATGAATGAGCTTATTACACTATACGACTCTTACATCCAATCCAGGATTTGTAAATTTTTCATTGAGTTTATTTTTCGTAAATCTAATGAAAAATGAACCGGATATCCATTGTATTGGTACCACATTGTTATGTGATTAAAGACAAATCTTTTAACAAAAGATCCAATATATGCTCAAAAAATTTGACGTAGCATTTAATTAAATGATCGATAAAATAAGGCCTATAATTTTGTTATAATGATACTGCGCTGTACATTCAGAGACCATTATCTCTGGTATTTGAAGTATCGCAGCCAATAAAGATTTCCCACTGCCTAGAAATGTTATGCAAATTAATTTTATTAATCATTCCTTGAACGAATTTTATTTTACATCAAATTGCTACTTATAAAAATGTTTGGATAATTATTATTTGCTATGTTTTCTTAAAATCAGTACAGTGCTTCAAATATTATACTGAAAAGTCGATTTCTTTTGGAGATAAAATTAAGTTTATAATATCATTATATACACAATGTATATAAATATTATCTTTTACCTGCACACCTAAGTTTAAAAGTTATCTTAAAAAAAAATACCTAGATACACTTCTCTCGCGTATAGATTAACTCTCGATTGGAATACATTGACATGGTTACAGCTACTCTTAATTGCGTCAGCAAAATCTAGGCGATGCGGGATATATGTGTATTACAGCGTGATGTGATATCTCTAAATTCAAGCATAAAATATTTATCTCATATTAATTCATGGGGGGGGGGGGAGGGCACTATCCACTAATTTTGATTAATAGTAAATTAATAGTATAAAGAAAAAGAGTCTCTGACAGATTGATGAGCTCTCTCTCTCTCTCTCTCTCTCTCTCTCTCTCTCTCTCTCTCTCTCTCTTTCTCTCCTCCCCTCCTCTTTCTTTCTCTGTCTCTTTCTTTCTTTTATTTTTGTTATTTCAAATGAATTTTTCAAAAAGAAATTTTTAAAAAATTTTTGAAAATCGTATAGAATATTTTTTTATTATTATTTAAGCGTGCGGATGCATATTTGATTTGTCTTATATTTGATTAAATTATTATGTTCAGATCCGAAACGAAGAAACAGCAATTGATTTTTGATATTCCGATTTCCGATTCTACATACGCGACGGATGATTCACGGGAAACGCGAGATTTCGAGAGGCTGTGTTGGTCGTTTCTCGTCACTGGGGTTCAACGTTCATTCCGCGCAAGGACGTGACTGTTGCCGTTAGCGGCGACATCGTCGATGGATGGAGATACGCGAAAAAAAAAAGTTGAAACGTGAAAACACTAGTATATTTTGTCGGAATGAGAGCGAGCCTAATGAGCCGCTTAACAATGATAGCCGCGGAAAAATGATAAGGCCGGGTCCTTGACAGTTGGCACTTAAACGAGCCCCGATAAGCACACAACGCGACGAATGTTGCTTTCCGGTATCGAAGCGATCTTAACCCTGAGTCGCATAAGCGAGTAAACACGCAGCGTATGCAATTTTGAAAAATTGCAAGAAACAGGAAGAGCTGTTTTTTAAGTCGATAATCGAGAGATAGTGTAATGTTTGCCGTCACGTGAAATATTTCCAACACTCATTTTGCGTGATAGTTCGTCACATGATGAAGTTTTAGAACGTACGAGTTAGGCGCTTAAACGTTGTCATTAGCACTAATTTTCCGTGCTTAAAGACCACTTTAATTGAATCTTATCGCGTGCACGTGCTTAAATAGTACGTATGTATTAGTTCTATTCTTCATATCGTCGCATCTTTTTTGTTATTTAAAAAAGGTAAATTCCCGAACTAGTATCTTCCCAAACGATCTAAAGATATTGTTAATTATAACTTTTAACCGATAAGATACTTGCATTCCTTCGCGTTATAAATAAGTTAGACATTAGAGCTAAACTTTTAATTAATCAACTAAAGACTTGGATATTTACTCGAAAATGTCGAGTGTTCATTTTGGTCATCGTGAACTTCGTACCCCGATGACGATACGCTCGTAACGCACCGGCTTCGATTCTGTGCGCACTTATTCCGCTCGAGTGACGATTCGACTCGGTAATGATTGTGCGCAGCGATTACGCAACGGGGGTAGAGAGACTCAAGACTCGAGGGCCCGTGCACGATCGTTGAGTAAGAGACGAGGTGAAGGTGAGCGGTGAAGCCGAGAATATAGTAGTAGTAGTAGTAGTAATAGTAGTAATAGTAGTAATAGTAGTAGTAGCAGCAGCAGCAGCAGCAGCAGCGGCCGAGCACACGCGGGAAGGGTAAACTGCAGCTGATCGCTCGCCTATACTACGGGCGAGAGAATACTTAGGATCAACGACCGGAACCGCATCGTGATCTCGCGAAGCGGGACAGAAGGCAGAATTTCCCTTTCATCGCGAAGCGTCCGGCTCTCGTGTGCTCGCTCTCGCATAAGCCGCGGTTTGTTAGATAATGCACCGCGCGCTACTTACCTACACGACTAGCGATTACATTTATGCTTTGCTCCACTTCACAAATACAGAAATCAGATGATACGTGGAAAGAACGATTTTGCTGAAGTATCTAAAAATTTAGCTAGCTAAAATAATTGTGTTTGGATCCATCAAAATAAATATGTAGGATATGTTTCAACTGGTTGCTAAAATTTTTTGTAAGCATCGCCGTCAACGTTCAAACATTCTACATAATTATTTTGATCATTCAACGAAATTATTTCCGACCTGTATCTAGCTAAATTGCAATAAAATAATCATTTACATCGTCTGTAATTATTTCTATTTATGATTCGATTTTTGATAAAAGATGTTTTAGAAGTACGTATCTACTTGTTGGAATTTTAATTTGTTCAGTATCGCAAGTTAAGAATGAAACTTTGATTTCTTTCATTAAGAATATATCTTTTTGCTTTTTAAAAGTCATTCTAAACAAAAATAGAAATTTCTAGTAATTTGGTTGTAAATAATAAGGGCGAAATAATACATGACAGAATAAGATATGGACAATCTTCAAGATAAGATGTGGATATATACTTTTATATATACAAGTATATATATCTACACAATTATATTTAAACGTCAAGGACAATCGAAGTGACGATGACGCGTCCGATTAGCAATAGCCACATCAGGGAATACTTCAGAATTTATGTCGAAATCCTGGCCAGTGCTGACTCGTCACACTGGATTCGCTCACGAACGTGCGCCTACACTGCACGGGGAGGAGAGGTAGTGCACGTGGGCACGGAGTGGGTCTTATAAAAGTAGGTGTGCTAGCATGTACGTAGGGGGTTTTACGAGGAAACGACAAGAATCGTAACCCACTTCGATCGAAGCAAAGTGGACGCGAGCGATTTGAATGTGGGGGGGGATAAATGAAGGAGGAAAGGGGACCTCACTTCTTTGGAATTTGTATGGTCATCGTTTACGTGGACGAACATTCTCGGAATAATTACATTGGATATACGGAACGGTTAAATTCTGCCAACTTTCCATTTCAATGTGAATCCAAGGCTTCCAAGGAATTCGATTGACCTACATCTGCCTCTGATCAATGCGTATAAAAAAATGTTATGCGACAAGATTGATAATTATTAATAATTATTAGTCGTTCTACAAAATATTGTTTAAAAATTGAAAAAAAAAAGGAATATGATGAATCAATAAAATTGAGTTTATTAATTTTTGATTTTAATCATCTGTCAGATAAAAAAGAGACATAGGGTTTGTCATTTAAAAATAACTACCGTAAAATGTATCTGTTATTTTAAAATATCTCTAATTTGATAAATTAATTTAGCTCTTCAAATGGATTTTATATCTTGTGTTATTTTCTTTTGGTATCTTTCTCTTATACAAATTGAAGAATCTGGACAAGAAACCACATTTAAAAGGAAGTTTAATTTAAATTATCGCATAAATGAACGGTGTATCGCGTATTTATAATTACATAAATATCAATTGGTTTATTCTAAACCTTATCAGTTTTTGTCCAAAAATTCCTGAATTTATTGGACGTCGCTTGCACGTAATGACCGGATGGATTCGCTATCGATGCCTTGGGTCAAGGCGTGACGTGAAGATACAAGTGCAGACGTGAAAAAAGCGTAGTGATATAAGAGAATAGTGTAGAGTAGAGGATTAATTGTGTTCAGGCTGAAAGTTATCATGCACTGGATAAGGGTTATCGACGTATGAGACTATCATTTCATTTTTCGTCTACAAAATACCGTTGCATCTTTGTAACTGTTTTCCTTATGCAAACCAAACGACATTACATACTTCTGAGATATCAGCATATATTTAATTATATATATGCCAATTACATGTAATTATTAATAAGATTATTCTTTTATGAATATATAACGTACTGCAAAAATTTTTCATTACTTCTCATTTAAATGACAGAATAATGGATATTGCTCGAAACTATGTATATAGTTTAATGTTAATATAAATAAGCTTAAAATTTTGACTAAGATAATAGAGATTTATGAGCTCAGGCTAGATGTTAAAATTTACTTTATTACAATTTCAAATATAAATATTGTGATAATAAACGCTTCAACCTATATTAGACCATCTTAATATTAGATTAGAAAACAATTAGAATAAAATTTATTAATTATATAAAATTTAACGATTCGAGTTGCAAGTAAAATACTGTTGCAAATCACATTTCTTGGTGTATAATCGGTATATGTTGTCAAGTTGTCATCAACATTGTAAAATAGTATGTATTGAAAATTAAGTAGTATTAAGTTAGTACTTGTCAAGATCAGATTTTACCACTCATCCTCAGAATAAAATATTTTTTGTAAATTGTAAGTTATGATTATATTAGCTAGGATGTTTTTGTTAAGAATCTGAAAAAAAATTAATATAATCTATTACAAAATATGATATGGTAATATATCTATCGTTTGGTTGTTTCTTTTAAAATGTTTTATGTACAATAATATTATTTTCTTGCGACCTACTAAATTTTATTTTATTCATTCTAATTATTTTATAATCTGATATTAAAGTAGTCTAATAGGTCAAAACGTTTGTCATTAAAAATATTTTCGTTAATCTTCAACATACAATGATTTTCCGATTCTTTATACTATACGGAGGGAATTTTTTATTATATTTTACCTCAAAATTCACTACAAATTTTAGTGATAAACCATGTTTAGTGATAAACGTGCAACAATTTGGCAACCTATTAAATATTATCGTAAAGATAGATATTTTTAAAATATACAAAAGACTGTAGCGACAGTAAGCGACTTTGATGTCATTTAAGGTTTTGTATACAGTTAAAAAGCTGCGCAATGACAACGTAATGATATCGTTACAGTCGTTAAGAGTCACAAAATAAACTTAGTAAGATAACGTCGAATATAATCAATCAATTATTATGTTGGTGAAATTTTCAGAAACCTTTAAGCCAGGTTGAAAATACCATTGTATTAATGTATTGTAAAATTTATATAAGTTATTTATATAAAATATTGTGGAAATATTAATTACACTATACACTTATATTAGAGAGAATCACATAAAACTCTTTGAAACATCATGTTCCACGATTACTACGATTTTTAGTGTAAATTTCAGAAAAAAAATTCTCTCCATGTATATACGATTTTTCATTTGTGTCCCGGATTAATTTCCATCACTTTTACAAGAAGAATAGAAAAATTATTAAGTGAATTTTATACATAGCTTTTTTCAACATCTTTAGAAAGTATATAAAAAAAAACGTGCAGGATACGAATGACTTAATTGTATGTACTAAAAATTAAAATCATAATAAGTTAAGCAATATCTAGCTTGTGTGTGCTTGTAGTTCCTTATTATTTTATTGATTTTCAATCCATTTTGTTTTAACTCTTTATTTCTGGAATATGATTTTTATTTATTATATTAATTTAAAGGATAATATATGTATAGACAACGTGATCGGTTAAAATTTAATATTACACTTATTATTATTATATATATATATATATATATATATATATATATATATATAAAATATACGTTAGAGACAACGGAAAATATAATATATCGTAAGTAAAAATATTTTAACAGACTGCTCTTCACGGATAGATTGGTTTCGCTAAAATATATAAAAATTTAGCTATATAAATACAAATCTGAAAATAATTTTGTTAAATTATCAAAATAATTATGTAAGATGATCCAGTTGGTTACTATAACGTCAAAAATTTTTACGGCATTGCTCATTACGCCTGAACATACATAATTATTTTGATATGATCCAAAATTATTTACAAAATTATTTAGAGATTTGTATTTAATTATATTATCAGAAATATTTCAGCAAAATCAGTCTTTCCGTGCAGAGATCGACACTTTTATTTTCGCGTGTACGCGTTACAGTTATGATGTAGATTAATGTCGCGTGCGGCATGCTGTATCACAGATAACGTATCCTGACGCACATACATTTTTTAACGGAAATCTCGTAAACGATATTGTCGAAGTGTTATTGTATTGTATTATTGTATAATAACGTACATTGGGACTACATTAAACTGATATCACGGATTATCGCAATGCCAGGAAAATATAGTACATTGGAATAACACCAGAGAGAAACATCGAATTACTGTCATCGATGTATCTCGTCGACTAAAAAAATAGAATAAAGAACACACAAACAGTTTCAATCTCTAAACAGTAAAAAACTAAAACATGAATATAATAGGAATTAAATTCGACTAGTGTATAAATTCAATTGCGTTCAAGTTTTTTTATCATTTTGAAAGATATATTTGTATAATTTTTTTGCTTCTTGCATTTAGAATTAGAAAAGAAGTTTAGTATAATTATGTTATCACTTCAAACGTTTCGATATTATTATAACTCATTTTATAATATGTATTGATAACATTTCATGAAAGGAATTCTGAGTGTGATATATTTTTTCCTTTACTTTTAAATAGATTATTTCTGAATTCACTGCTACGACATGCGAATAATTATTAGATATCGAAATTTTATCATCATGAAAAGTGAATACGCGACGATCGTACTTTGACGTCGGTTCACGATAATTCTGCAATCGTTACGCACGTTGCGTGATCTCGATGGAAGAAAGGGAGTTCAGAGGCGAGCTTTTATCGATAGGAGTTCGGGATGGGGTGCGGGGTGCGCTCGTATGATGCAGGGGCAAAGTGGAAAACAGCAATAACTACGATCCACGCGGACCCCCTGCGATGCCTATCGCTTATTTCCATTGCATCAGTAGCTTCCAGTAATAACGCGACCCCCCGTGGGTTATCGTTCTGTATTTTTGCTCTTTTTCGCTTTCTTCGATGTTCTTAATCGCGCGTGATGTCTCCCTTCCTCTCCTCGTTGCCTGTTGTCTCGTTGCCGTGGTCGTCAGCGATAACTCGTGTGATAAAGTCGTCAGCGACGAGAAGTCGTTCAGCGACGAAGGCAATCGTACTGCGTTGTGGGATCCCGTGGTGCTTTTCTTCGGAACAATTTTTACTTTTATTTTAGCAATAATGATCCGCATGGCCGATCCCTTTGCACATGCTGTCGCAGTTGCGCGCATCGATGTCCCTGGAAAGTATATATTTCTTCAGATTGCATCAGCCATCCATTTCACATTCGAGAGATACATTCGCGACACAGTTCAAATTGGCTGAACGAGAAGAGATTTTGTGAATACGAAATAAAATGTTGTAGCGCTTATTGACAAAACTTACTATGTGAATAAAATAAATGTGTAAATGTTTATTTGTAACTGTTGGAAATTTCTTTCGCATTGATTGGATTATACTTTTAGATTTAGAGGAATAGTTCGAGAAAAAAAAAATTTTTTAACAGTTGTAAAATAAACATTCTGTTGAACGTGATTAATGTTTCCTGAAATATATTTTATTTTTCCAATAAAAGTGGATAGAATTATGAATTATTTAATTTAATCTGCCATAACACATGATTTGTTTGCTTTAATTCAGTACATCTTCGGTACGCAATGCAAGAAATGAAAGAGATATCTAATGCAATTCTTAAAATATTGTGTTTCATGTGTAAATTTTGGTTGATTCTGTAATTCTAAAAATCATCGCGAATAAACTTCTAAATGTAAAATCGTAAAACCTTATAAAATTTATGAAGTGTCACAGTTACGTTTTATGATAAAATAAAATAATTATACTTTAATCAATTTCTTAGATAATTCGTATATAAATATTGTATATTTATGTATATTTTGACGTCTCACACGTGAATTATCTGCGACTAAAAAGACTAAATATTTGCGTGCCCGTTTATTTTGCAATAATATTCAAGATGATTGATAATTAATTTTTACGTATTATTGACGTTAAGATTGACGCATCTTATTTATGTAGACAATGTAAGCAATGTAAACTATGTAAGTTATTATAAATTGGATAACACAATATTGAAAGAAGTAAAGAAAGTAATTAACATTTATATGATTGTTAATATATCTGACTTCAATATTGGTAAATAAAAATATATAAAAAAAGATAGAAGATTTAGTGTACTCTAAGGCAACGATAAAGAAAATACGCTTCGATAACCTATAAGTTGTTATAGGTGACATAATTTATACAATTTACATCGTATGTATGTACTTAGATTATTATATTTTCCACGTAAACACACAATCTTAATTAATTGTTTATGATAATAAATTACTTAATTTTTTTATGAGATATTGAATAATTTGAGAATCTGAGATAAAATAGTATTTTGAAAGATTAGTAATGATCCATGTGGACTTAATTCATAATGGTTTGATTGTGAGTATTTATATGTGGAAAATAATTGTCGAAAACAATAAAACGATTTTCAATTCCTTTTTTGTAGGAATTATTGTACAATAAACATATTTAATAAACGGATTAAGTACAATATATGTGTGATAATTGATTTCACGAGAAGTATATGTATTAACTTTAACACCGTCTGTTTAGATACATTTGAATAAATTCACTATTTTGCGTCATTTTAATTCTAGGAGTGAAACAGAATTGATCGAATGCAATATTCTTGACCCTTGCTCCTAATGAGCGACAGCTCATTACGCACAGCTCAAGAGACAATATAATTATAACAGATATATGCCTTCCATCGGCAGACGTGACATCCTTTGACCTTCCGATGATTCCACATTCGTAAAACATGATGTATAAGCATTTGCGTATATCAATATAAGTTATTTTATTACATCAGTTACCCGATTTGTTTTATTCCAAACAGAAACAACTGCAGCGTGTTAATTTCCTTCGACGTAACGTCTATAAATATTGATTGGAGAGAATATATTTTTCGCTGTCATAGTAAATAATGATATTTATTTTTTGCGTTCTTTGTAATGCTAACGAGGCGGCATAAATCACACATATATTATGTAACTAGATCAGTTTGTTATGTATGCAACCTAGTGAAGACATGTGCTATAAATATTCTAATATGCTACTATGCATGACTTTACGTACATTGTTGTACCTGATAATCATCTGAGTCATTGTCATCAAATCATGAGCTTTGTAATATAATTTCATAGGATTATCTATTCTACTTTTTAATTGATCTCCGAAAAATCATTTTAAAGATTTTTATTTCTATATTTATTACTATATTTTGTTTTATTTATCTAAATATATAATAGAATTTAAATCACACACGTATACACGAATACGTTGAAACATTAAATTCTTTTATTATCTACATGATTAAAATACTGTACAGTGCACAGAAAAAAGTTTATACATTTTTACATGGGCTCTTCTCGCATTCGTCTCTTGCATTCAATTACAATAACAAGTAGACATCTTCTCATTCTTCCTATTTAGAACCGCTTTTGTCTAATTTCTCTTGGTCAGCATTTCTGAGATCTTCGAGAAGGAAATCGCGAGACGGATGCAATGAGCACGCGCTCGGTCATTCGGTCACTCGTAGTACATACGGCTGCGTACGCTAATATTAGCAGCGCAACATGGTAACCGCTCATCAAGCTTATTCCTGGCCTAGCAGCCAGCTGCTTGGCTAGCCAGAGTCAAGGTTACGGCATTAGTAGCGACTTGTCGATGTTATAGTTGTAGATATCATGCACACGGTCGCGTAATCATCGATTGCATCGAGTTGCCCTTTCTGGATATAAGAGTTCGAACGAAGCGATGCTCAATTAGATAGTAGTAGTCGATTCAATCAGAAAGTGGGATACGACGGGCGTTGTGACTAAGAAATTTGTAATTTGTTTAGTATTAGTAAAAAGACATCGACTTTACTTTGTATTTTTGGTATACACATTATCTCCGATATATTCTATCTCATAATCAGGATTTTTTTAAAGTTTGAGAGATAATGTCGAGAAGACCGAAGGAATGTAATCTTCCCAAGGAATATAATACGTACGTGATCTTTTTCTTTTCTATCTTGGTTATATATCATTTATCTGTTTGTATATACTATGTCAGCAATGAACAGGATTAAAGATATAGATTTATTTCTATAAAAAGACACTGTAAAGTGCCGTGATTGTGGAGAATTCCATAGTGGAAATGTCGTCGCGACGCGCCATTTTGACGATAACGGCGCTGGCCGCCGACGATGGCCTTGGCCTTCGTTTTCGAACAAAATACCATACGCCGTCGCCTGAAGCGAATCGCATGTACGAGCCAACCCGCTTCGATTGGGGCGGTCGCGTATGTGGAGCATGCGTTCACGGTAAAAGTGACACGGCGACGTTACGTTATGTGCCCCGTTATGGCGCACGCTAACCGGGATGCCGGTTTGTACTTCGTTTATCCGTTTAACTTAAGGCCAAGGTAGTGAGCACGTTACTTTCACCGATTATGTCGATCCCTCGCGAAGCCGACGGTTTCTCGAAACTTCCCCCTCCCCCACCCCCCTGTCCTCCCTCTCGTTCCCTTTCTATCATCAGTATGCCGTATTAGGCACAGATCCTGTTCTTGTTGATTTTATTATTAGAAAGAATCCCAACTCTAATCCGGTTGTCCAAAGTTTCGAGATCTACAGTCCTAGAGGTGACGTTCGACATTTGATAAATTTTATTTATTATTTTATTTTTTATAAAATTTGAATACCAAATTATAAATTGATTAAGAAACTCTAAGCGAATCCTATCTACTGTGTTTACGAATGTCAGTTCATTGAATCACAAATGAATCAATGATTGCCTTCTTCGCTTCTAACAAGATATCATAGTCATTGCGGAAATATTTTTTGAATGATTCTTAGAGTTATTTTTCATGTCTTTAGCATAATATTTACATAATTTTGTATTATTATTATTAGGTGTTGGAATTAATTCGTAGCGTTTTACAAGTGATGGGAAGTACTTTCATTAATGTATTTTTTAATGCTCATGTGAAATAAATAACATTCTTTCATTAAAAAACGCTACGAATTAATTCCAACACCTAATATTATTACAAAATATTGAATATTTTTTGTTTTATTATTATGGAATGTATAGACTAGTTATTACGTACTAATTTATTTTACATTTATTTTATTATACAATATATCTTAATATTTCTGTAATATGAGACTAACACTTTCCTAATATGAGCATTTGAAACATGCAACGAATATTTTCATCTGAAATAAATACCTTGTTATTGATAATACATATATAATAGTTGCATTTAGGAATACACATTGGATAAAAAAACTTTAATAAATTATTATTTACTAGCGCCATATTCATATGATATCTCGATAATTACTTTATTTAACCGTCATGTTATACTTAAAAATTAATTAATTAATTAATTAACATTATTCGTAAAACGTAGAATATTACATCAAGCCTGTAATTGTTGTTGCATAATTCAATGTAATGACACATATTTACACGCAAGACGAGTTTCTACAGGATATTGAAAAAAAAGATATACATTGCTAATAAAGTCACTCATCGCTCGGCTTACCTGAAACAATTTCCGTTTCAATAGTTTTAAAGATTATCTAGGATTATACTGCGACTACTTGATAAGTAAAGCATTGTGCACTATAACAATTAATTTTTATCTAAAAACAATGTACAAAAGATCGAAATTGTCTCTCTAAATATACTGATAAAACGTTCATAAAGATAGTAGTTATTTCTGGTTTTAAAATTAAAAATTATTATTTTACACACATAACGAACGAAACTGAACGTTACATTGCATTATTTACGTCCACAACATGTGTTCTGTAGATTTATTTCTTTAAATAGATTATTAATTTTTAATTCTAAAACTAATTTTTACTATCAAATTAGATGTGTTTATAATATTTTTTTTGTTTACAAATTTATTAGAATTCGTAGTTTAAAGGCAATTAATATCGATCGCAATCAGTATCTCAAACGAGAGATACGCTTCCATAATGACTTTACGGTGTCTTGTGAATAAATATCTAAGCGTGTTATCGAGGAAATTTAATCTTCTTCATTATCTTTTAATGATGTACCACGCGCAAACTTGTTTATGTATTAAATTAAACGAAGGAAGTTTCTTTATAGCTTGCGGTAATGGAAAATTTTTCTTTCATGAAAGAATGTATTTGAAATAAAAAGTAAATTCTGAAATGAATTGTAAAATTAATTTTTTGTAAATTTCAACTGTATATGTATATTTTCCTATTATATGTATACATATCACACACATTATATGCATGTAGATTGATATTAATAATTTTATTATTTATATTTTCATATATTTAATTCTTTTTATCTTAATCTTTAATATTTATACATATATTTGCTGTATTGATGGTATTTAGTATTGTGAATCTGTATCGTACAGTATTTAAAGATCCTCAAAATTTTTCAAGGAAAGAATTTCAAGGAAACATCGTTGGGATAAGCATTAAATTATTTTTTAATTCTATTATAGAAAGAGTGATATTACATAATATTATAACTATTACCTCGACGGTAACTTTCTTCGGACCCAATTTAATACTGAAGTTGACACAAAATTTCTATTTGCAATTAGGTTACGACACTCATGATGAATTTGATGATATTACGTCAGTATAATGTTTAGATGACTTGGCGAAAAGTGCCACTTTCAGCATGCTACTAAAGAACTGTTATTCATTGCATATTACCCTCGATGATTGTAAAATTTTACGGTACGAAGAAATGAAATCATAGAAAAAAATGAAATAATGTTGACAGATAATACTATTATTATTATGAAAAGATAGGCTAAACAAAACTATAGATATATATAATTTTTTTTCATTTCATTTATTTAAAAGAAATTAAATCATCAATTTCAATTTTTTTTTTAAAGAAATTAATTAATTTATGCAAATTTAAATAAAAATTTAATAAAATTAAATTATTCCTTAAAAATTATTTATTTAATATATTTATTTATATTGAAATTTAAAACGGCTTTATGAGTAAATCAAAATATTATTAGAAAAAAAAGCACAAAAGCCGACGCTAAATATTTTTGCGAAATTATTCTATTATACAATATAATAATATATAAATAATATTTAAATGAACAATTTAAATACAATTTAATACAAACGTTTCGACCTTTTTTATCAGGTCATCATCAGTGTTGTATAATAATAAAAATATAAATATAGAAAACCATTAAAAACGCAATAAAATTTAAACTTTTATAACTGTTAGATACAATCAGCTTAAAATATCTGTTAGTTATAATTACGATGTTGAACTATTGTCATAATTCTTCGTGCATTTTGCAGTAACCATGGAATCTTTATCGTTCTTATAATAATTGCTCTCGAAATTTGCGTTCGAATTCCTCCATATGTTAAATTACAAGAAACGTCTTCGAATAAGTCGATCATGGTTAATTACATTAAAGAAATTATAAATTCTATCTAATCAATTACAATCAACATTTAATCTAAAAAAATATATCTTTCAAAATTAACAAAATTTCACATAACAGTTTATCAGTCCAACCTAAAATAATTTTTAATTAAAATATAAATTATATATTAATTGTCTAGATAGATAATTACTTTATATCTTAATTTAATATAGAGAGCTATATCAAATTAAGATATAAAGTATCACATGATACTATAATTCCACGAGGATGCCTTGTTTATGTATCTTTGGTAGTCCATATGCCTGTAATAAAGTTCTGTTCAAAATAAACAGTTTGTTATGAATGTATTGGCCAATATTTTTCTTTTTCTATTCCGATAAGATACTATTTTTGCGTTTTTGTTATCAATTTTTTAACTGTTTAACGTATTACTGTCCGCCAACATACATGTATGTTCCATTTTTTAAATGTAATCTGATTTGTTTAATATAACAGTAAAAATTTATTTATATGTTGCACATCGTTTACAAACCGATAAAAAAAAATACAAATCGTAATTTGTGATTATTAAGAGCATTGTGTGAAATTTATTAAATTAAATATTTTCGAAATAACAGTATAATTTAATTGAATAAATTTTTTGATAGTAAACTAAAGTAATATAACTTTGTTAACACTACAACCTTTAAACATCAGTGTTGGCGTATCAACGACATGATCACGTAATCGGCATGCCCTAAGCACTGTTTAGAATTCAGAGCACGCCGTTAATCCACAAAATGCCTTTCTACTACAAAAATAGAAGAGCATTCGTAGTTGTTGATGGCTTATCCCGAATGAATTATGGTCTAATAGGTAATTCTTATTTTTCCCATAATTAAAGAAATTTTAGCCGCTTGTTAGCATTCTTCGTCATTCACTGTAAACCGCGAATACAATTTTCAACGATACAATGTTCCAGCAATCTAACTTAAAAGATTAGGAAGGAATATGTAATTACTCCCCTAATTTTTATTTTTAATATAGCGAAGATGTTTCTTTTCTTAATTATCCTTTCTCTTTTTTTTTCAATTTCCTAGTCTACGTTTGTCATATGAGAATAATGATAAAAAAAACAAACTAAAAAAATATATGTGTTCTTTAATGTCTTTAATATATATATATATATATATTAGGTGTTGGAATTAATTCGTAGCGTTTTTAATGAAAGAATGTTATTTATTTCACATGAGCATTAAAAAATACATTAATGAAAGTACTTCCCATCACTTGTAAAACGCTACGAATTAATTCCAACACCTAATATATATATATATATATATATATATCAGTTCTTTTATCTATCAAATTTTTGATAGTATTACTACATTATTAAATTTTCATAATTATCTCGTATTTTTGTTACAAGATATGAGACAGACTAGAATTCAAATATGTATCCTTGAAAAAGATTCGGTTCTCGACAAACATGAGTTTTTCTCTCGGAATGTGTTGTCAATTCCTGTTTTTACGAACGATAATGAGGTCGTGATAAAAAAAAATAAAATATACGATATTTGGTACACGCGCGTATTTCTCATATACGAATGCCAATCGTTTTCAATAGCGCCAATGCTTGGCCCAATATGTGGTAACCAACAATTGATCAATACTCGGTATTCTATTACAGACTATATCTGGCATGACTGGGTACCATTGATTTTCACTTTGCAATAGCGTCAATGCTCGGCTCCAATATATGGTAATCAATTATTGGCCGATACTTGATATCTTGTTCTGGGCCATATCTGGTATATGACTGATTTCCGTAGTTTTTTATCTGTTATACTTAATTTGTCGTGCGATAGTTATTGAGTCCTTATTATTAATATGTCGAAAAATTATTATAGACAAAAAAATTTCGAAAATTAAAACAATTAAAAATTAACATTAGTGATAAATGTATTAATAATATTGAAAAAGATGACAGTGAAGAAAATAACAGTGAAATTAATATTGATAGAACGAACAATGTGAGATTATATTAGATCATAATGAAGAAACCATTTATCACAGATGATAGTGAACATAGTGAATTATTCTTATTTGACAATGTTAAACAAAGATAAAATGATTCACTGTGTTACACCGTGGCATCTGTGTCTCTTGTTAGAAAGCATTTAAAATAATTGGAATAATCACGGCACTGCCATTAAAACCATTATTGGTCAAATATTGGCATGATAAGGCAACCATTAATGGCCCAATATTGTTTATCACGTTTGATCAATATAGTTACCCATTAATGGGCCGAAATTATCATCCTATAGTATTCCCATTAGTGGGTCAATCATAGTTGCCATTATCGCGCCAATATAGGTCACTTGGTAACCAATCTTGGACCAGTATCGGACCAATAGTAAAATTCTATGTGGATTAGCGCATACGTAAGTCTTGGCGCGTATATGTATATGTATGATCGATATATCGTATGTATATACGTACGTACACGAACGTACGCACGATTTACGTATGTACGTATGTACGAATGAGAGTGAATGAGCGTAAGCGAAGCGCTTCGCGCCGGCCTCGTAATGAAAGTGAAATCGAGGGCGCCGCGCCGGAGTGCCTGGTCGTTCGTTCGCTTCGTCGCGCTCTACCCCGCTGATGATGCCGAGACTTTGCCGAGAAGTCACTCGGCTGACAGGAACAAACAGTTCGCACGTCGCGGTTACTGAGTAACCCGTATGTCTGCCGGAAGTAGGTTGGCGCTGATCTCGTTGCTCGATTTCGCTCGGATGACCTCGCTTGAGAAAGGGAAAGGCACGCATATGAGAACGTATCATCGTTTTTATGATCTTCTACATAGTGAAATTGACCATTTTAGGATTTTTTATATCATTGAATCGTTCTCCGCGTAAGCCGTTATAATGTGGGAAATCGTCTTTGGGAGAAAGATTTGAATACATCGATATAATCAGATAGTACAACGTTTATTTTTTATTCTGTACATCTTAAAAATTATTGCATTACTACATAGGAAGTATTAAAAATAACAATGATATTTTTGTTTTGTTTTACGATATCCTCTGTCGTCTTCCAGTAAAAAAATATACATAATTTTTTATAATAAATGGAATAAATAAATTTGAGTTTAATTATTATTATTAGTATTAATTTTTCTTTTAGATTTATAAAAAAAATTCTAATGTTATCTTCTGATAAAAAATATACGATGCCTACTTGTTATTCGTGAAATATTATTGTTCTAAAAACGCACAGGATTCGAAAATTTTTAATGTGAATACTGAAAAAAAAAAACAATGGTCGTTATGTTTTTAAAAAATATTATGATAAAAATAATGTGCTAGTCTTGTGAAATTTTCTACATGGCATAGAAATATTTATGACAACGTGAAAAAATTAATGAAGTTAGAAATATATGTAGAGTAAGATAAAATATTTTTTTTTTTTTTCAAAGAAGAAATTAGAGACCAAGCGATACTATCTAGAATTGTTTTAGACTCTAGAAAAAAAGAAAACCAAACGAATGTCGAGCGAACGAGATGGAGAAAAGGAAAGAGCAACTAACACAGATCGTGGTAGGGAAGAATGAAGAGCGGGGGTTTAACAAAGAGGAAGGGAGGGACTGTTCGTAGCGTTGGCTTAAACTTTCACTTTTTTCACCTCTTCGCCCCTCTCACAGAGATTCTTAAAAAGTGCCATGGCGGTACCAACTCGTGATTGGTTGATTTTCGTCCGGTCTTCTCGTTCATTGGAGCTCCCCCCTTAAACAGTTGATTATCTGATCTTTCTTTATCTCGCTCCTTCCCTTCGTTCTCTATTTTGCGCCTCTCTTTCTAATACGTATGGTCCTTTTTGCTCACTCGTCGAGGGTCCTCTCTCCTTTTCTCGGTTTATCCCCTCCACGGACAATCTCCCTCTCCAGCAACCCCTCCGACACTTCTGGGCACGGCAGGAGTCCTTATGTAACTGACACCATTCCGCTAGAGTAACCGGGACAAAACGCCGTACAGTATTATAGCGGATAAACAAAGGAAATAAGAGGCGAAAAGCCACAAGAATTGAGCTAGATAAGCTGATAACTGCAGGACATCTCGATGTATATCGGGAGTGTGTATTTAGCAGGAAAATGACTCAGATGAAGAAAGAGCACGCAATCAAACTTCTTTACTTTCTAAATATACTAAAAATGCTTACATTTGCATCAAAAAATAGAATTTTTAAAGAGAGATTTACTTAAGAATGAAAATAAAATCATCATCTTACAGTTATACTGCTGTGTAACTTGAAAAGTATGGAAAACATTTAAAAATAAATATTAGCCGATGCTTTTTTTTTATATCTTTACTTTTATTGATATTATCAACTTAAGTAGACAATAGGCAAATTTAAGGTAAAAAATTATTGGATATTTAATATTTAAAAATATACATATATTAAATTCGTACGATTCAGTTATTCATGTCTTGCGTATTTTTTTTCTTTGAAATACTAGGAGCATTTGACTAAATAATGGTCTCTAATAGTCCTTTTTTTTTAATACACAACCTTACAAATACTTTCTGAAAATATTAAAGTATATATGTAAGAGCCTAATAATTTTTATATATTTGTAAAAAGTGATGACAATTAAGAACACCACGAACGACTTCTATGTAGTAAAAGATCGGAAAATTATCAGAGTTAAAAATGTTTATAAATAATTTTTTACAACAATTCTATACGTGAATCTTGATAGTTTTTTTTCTAACAATGCTCATTTTAATTCGAGACGAACGTTCAGACGAATGTTCTTTTTAACGTCGCAGACGATTGTCACGTTTTATGTATGTCCGCATTCTCGTGTTATCGCGTTAAAATCAAGAGGGATCGGTGGACAAAACTACGACGCGCAAAGCGCGGCGAGTTAATTGCTACAATTAGCGGTCGCGCGAACGTTCGCGCTAACGCGGATCTGGAGCGGATTCGACGATCGCGACCGTTCCATTGTTGGCCGGTCGCTAAGAATTCCTGCTTTTGCAATCTTCCCAGGCCCGATCTAGTTGCGCCCGCCAATCGGCGCCTTGTAGGAGACGACGCTCGACAAAAGTTCGCGCAACAATGAGCGACGTTGCAAATCCGGCGGAGGCAGCTTGCGAAACGACGCCAGATATTTCTTATAATCCACCCTGTTCTCCGCCGTGCGGAATCGCATGGGAATTTCTATCATTTTCTTCATCTTTCGCGCTCTCTACCTCCGTTCACGTTCCGCGTCGACGACGGCACGGCGCGGGCGGGCTTCATTCCCCGATTGTGCACTTTCAAAACGTCGGATGTTACGTTTGATAGACTTACGATCGATTCGCAGGATGTCCTGTTCGTATGATTATCCTTCTCTATATATTTTTGTCATCGATTCTTGTTGTTGGATAAATTTACGAGTAAATAAGATAAGCGGTTCAACGAAAAATTAAATTGCGCTTATCAATCTTTTTTAATCAGCATCAGTGACAAGAATCAGTGATAAAAAAAATACACATTTTTATTTTTTTAAATTCTTACCTTTTCTTATGGAGTGCACGATTGTTCTTCAGTACAAATGGTCTTCTATAATTACGTTTGTGTTTCTATTCTATCATGTACTTCGTTGCCGATATTCGTCTTTCATTGTGCAAAATAATACATGATGAATATTTCAATCGGAAAGGTTAATGATAGAGCTATTAATTGCGCATTACTTGCAAATCCCGATCGCGTCCTACAAACACCATATCTATTTTTGTCGCGTATATTGTTTTTTTTTTTGGCGTTGTAAAGATGAATATTTGTACAGAACTATTGGACCAATAGTTATCCAATAGTTGTTTGTTGAAAATAACTTTAATAATCACTTTATAACTTTAAATTAAATTATTTTTAGACTGAATAATATTTACATGTAATTATCAAATCAATGTCGGTTGAATTTCCAAATAACAACATATTTTAGCATTTATTATAATAACTAAGTAAATAATATGTTATTATTATATTCATTATTATTAATAATATGTTATAATTAACGTAACATAAAATTAAGGATATATATATTAAGTAATTATATTAAATAAATTGAACAGATTTCATCATTTCATTAGATTGGACAATAGAAGTGCATTAAGACTGGAGCAACAAGCACAAGCTCGTGAATATTTGTTGATATTATTATATGTTACATCAAAACGATTACGCGTTATGTGTATTTTCCTTTGTAATTAATTGTTATTAAAAGCGTGTTACACTTGGCGCATAATCAAATGACTATGATGCTGACGATGACGATGACGCCGCGGCGACGCTAAGCGACGTTGGCGGTGGGGACGAAGTGAAAGTGAGTCGAGCATTGTTTAGGAAGCCTCGTTTCTGCAGCGGCTCTCAATGATGCCTTACATGCCAGTTAGGAATGGCTTAGAAATAGGTATTATTTACAAAAAAAAAAAAGATTCAAAAGAAATTAATAGTAAGAATTTGCACACCGAATTAGAGTTAATTGTTTAGACCCAATCACTCATCTGAGCTACATTCCAAAATGTCTTTTCCGAAGAAAAGTTTACTCGAAATATATAGTATATGTAATGTATACTATATTATATCGAGTAAAATTTTTCTTGGAGAGGATGTTTTGGAAATGTATCCCTAATTGATGTTTTTCTTAAGATGAAGTGGAAAAAATGATGTATAATAATTATATGAATGTGCTAAAAAGTCAAGGAGTATTTAAATATACAGTTGTTTATTCATACATTCTGATCATTTCGGAATTTTATGATTCTAAATAGTCTGTTTAATAAATTTAAATTAATTGAACGGAAAATAATTATTTTTATCTGATTATTTATACACAATTTTAATTGAACTTAATTGCGGTTTATAAGCATCGAAATCGCCGAATATGTAAGGCGTCCGATTGCCGGCGTCCTTGGTTTTCAGTGGCGCGAAAGTGTCGGTCACTGTATTTTTCCTAGCGCGATCAACAATTCGCTCTATACGGTATCATTAATCGCAGCAAAAAAAAATCACGAATACAAGATTATTGATGCGAATTTGATTTGTGTGAAAGAAGTCAAAGTTCCTAATTCAGAATTATTTATGCACTAGTATTTTTTAAATTTTTTTTTACATCTCTATTCCTATAAATCAATACATCAAAATAGCTTTAACAAAATAATATACTACTTTTTTTTTAATAAGAATGTGACATGATAAATATCACATTTATAATATTTGGCTTTATGCATTTTTCGATAAATATTTTTTTATTTTTTTATCATGATTATACGTGGAATATTGTATATATGGAAAATATATAGTGCCTCGTACAGCAACAATTTTTCTATCAAGTGCGTGCTTATCTCTCTGATTGAATATATTGAGAACGACACCTGCGGTTAGATCGTCGATACATCAGCGATTTCCCATGGTAGAGTGTATTCACGTGAGGAATATGGCATTTCGATCAACGTTAGAATAGTGCCGGTCTTATTGGTATCTAACCACCATTGGACTGATCATAAATTCTCACGGATTCACGGTTTCACGACGAGACTTGCGCTTTCAGCAAAATAGCTTTCTTCACGATGAATCGATCGATTGCCGAACGCTTGCGGTGATTACACTGAGAGAAAAGTTTTTAGTATTTGTAACTATAATTACACGCTACATAGTTATGGTTATTATTGGACGGAAAGAACGATTTTATTGGAGTATCTAAACATTTAGTTAAATACAGATCTGAAAATAATTTTATTGGACCATCAAAATAATTTTGTAGAGAACTCAAACATGATAAGCAATATGCTGCGAAAAGTTTTGACATGTCAGCAATCAGTTTGAGTGTCTTATATAATTATATCGATACAATTACTTCGATAATCGAACAAAATTATTTTTAGATCTGTTTCTAGCTAAATTTTTAGACACTTCAGCAAAACTATTCTTTTCGCGTGCTATAATATAGTAACAATAATTATATTGTACCTATATTTTTTAATGGAATTATCATCAATAAATATGTACATATAGTTAGCACCGAAAATGACCGTAAATTATGGTTATTATTACTATAAAAATGGTTGCAATTATTATAAATTAAATATAATTTTTAGTAAATTAATTTTTTTAATTTAATTAATTTTTTGGACCGTATTATATTTTTTTATTGTATTTTAGTATATCTGTTGATTTGGCAATAGCGTTTAAAGCAAGGAGAATTATTAAATAAGTCTGTAAACGTTAACAATTTTCATGAATAAAAAATATTCTTCAAATTAGATATATAAGAGATACAAAAATGTCATCGATTTATAAAAATTTGACGCAATTAGTGGAAATTAAATTTTATGTAACAATTTAAATTAGTACATTTATACGTTATACATTGCGGTTATCAAGATTTTCTGTTATCAACATTACGTGTCATTATTTCCAGAATACGTCAGCGTTTTTCCGCTAAATTATCTGCAGTTTATCCTGGAGCTGTCTCAATCTCTGTTTCTTTGTGATTCTTCAAATGTAAGTGATAATTCATTCATATTCAACGTCGATGAAACTATCTTCACGTAACAGCGATATACCGTAATGATTTACTGTAAAAAAAACCGTGATGGAGATTATCACATTATCTTTCTGCGTTTCTGGGAAACGGTCGATCGTTGACGCGAGCGAGACTAAATAAGTAGAGAATGTTTAGAGAAAACTTCCGTGCAATAACCATATTCATATAATAGCCGTATAATAACCGATTGTGAAGGCAATTAAAGTCTCGACGAGGTGCACTTTTAGAGGCGTAGAAATCGTAGGTGTGTCAGGGCAGTGACGCAAAGCGTCCGACGCATTTTCTATTACGCATCGGCTTAACGTGGATATAGACTACGTCGGCGATGATTTTCTTCGGTCGATTGTATTCGCGATGAACGCGTGTATACATCAATGTGTATACATCTATAAGGAATCGGTGGGTAATACCCGAGAGTGTTGGACTGTCTGAGTTGCAGATGCACGTCCCACGCATGTAGCCGCATTTATTACTCGGACAACTCGATATCCTATTTCACTGTCGAAGAATCTTTTCCGGCTTGTTATAAAATATTACCTAATTACAATAGGTTCGTAAAATCTCAACTATATAATGATAAAAGAATTTACAACGGAAGTAGTATTCTTCTGTATGAAATGCGCAAAGTGTTGAAGATTTGATGATAACCAATGATTCAATGATAACTTTTTGAAAGATTTGGAAATTTTTTTTTCAAAAAGAAGCTTATATATTTTCTTACGTTATTTAAGATGCGAATTTCTTATATAAAATCTTAATGGTGAAAGGAATGACTTATTACCTGTCGCCATTCGGAGATATTATAAAGTGGATAATTGATTTTTATCACACGTATGAGATTCATGTTAATTTCAGGTTAATATGCGCGTGCGAAAATGCGTATCGTCGCCGTTTTGTTATTATATTATTGCGGGATTTCCTTCGAGCGCAAAAGCCACTTTATATGCGTTATTATATCGTTAATTATGCAATGATACTGCTTTGACATTACTTGACTGCATGTCGATTTAGCGGGGATTCCTGTTAATTTTCCTCAAGAATTTCCACTCGAGGACATACCGCGTGCGCTATGATCTTTTCGCACATTAATCAATGTCGTATTTATAGTTTCGAACCGACAAGATAAAAATTCTTTGCTCTTTTTGCATGAATTAATTTTAAAAAACATACATATATGAAAAAACATATGGAAATATATGTTAATAATTGTGAAAATGAAACTAATGTGAAAATGATTCTAAAAATTGCGTGTTCTTTGTACTTGATATTTTTTTATTCAATATCTTGACTACTTTCTCTTCTTATTTCCGTAGGAATTTTACTAGCAATTCCGCTCTGTTCAAATAGATTTTTTAAGTTTATTTTAATTATTTTTATTTTGTGTTTCATAGAGAATAAACAAAACTAACATTGATTAATTTAAGCAAAAATTAAATTTAACTTAGGTTTCTTGGATGTTAAATTAAGAAAAAAATCTCGATGTTGACGGAATTCTATTTGTTGAAAGACGACAGTGATGCTGCCTCCAATTTATTGACGTCAATGATACGCCATCGGTCGATTGATGATTAAAATGGAACTACGGAACTTAATTATTTGTGTGCATAATTAGTCAATCGTCGCATCACAAAATCATGTTGTCACTCCAGTTTACAAGCAAAACATCGTCGAGAAAACATATAGAGACACATTCCAACGATAATCGAATACAAGATGTTTTTAAATTAGTCAAATTATGAATCAGCAATTTTTTAAATGTATCGTACTTGTAGAAAGAAGGTCTGAAAGATCTTTCACTGAGTTTATAACAACTTTTATTTGTAATAAAGTTTTTTTTATAAAGGTGTCAAGTTTGCAGATTTATTTCACGAATATATACTTCTTATAATATAAGGGAAGTTGGGGGGGGGGGGGTTAAAACGGACCAAAATTAAATTTTATAAAAATTATAATAATAATAATAATACAAACTTCTGCAAATTTCAAACATTTAACATTATGCTCTTATAATGAACATTTTATAGATTTTTAATGGTAAATTTCAGTTATTTTGTGTCATTAATTAAACAAATACAGCCATTTCCAGCAATTTAAAGGATCCGCTTTATCTTACATTCTTATAAAATAATAATAATTATAATATCGCAAGATATTTGTTAGCTTTTTTGAAAAAATTTTCAGGTATTAATTTTTTTGTTAGAATAAACCGGATTAATCCTCATTCTACTTTCGGTCAATATTACCGTAACGTCACGTAAAGCGACATGCAATTTGAGGAGACATATTTAATGACGAAATCACACCTCGCAGCTAGTTACATTGATAGAGCGACGATAGTGAGGACGACAGTGAGCATGATTGCGGGTCAGATCGTTACCCATGACCTTAGCAAGTTGATATCGCTTCACGTGCGGAAACGGCGGCCGATCGAACGACTCAAGGACTCCCACTGTCCTGTACAGCGATATCTGATAGCATCCGCTACGTGATAGCGCGCGCATTGAATCCAATATGGTACATGCGGTAAAATATGCGTCAGCTGAATGATTTGTTGCGCGAAGAGGCTACGTTAAACGTCAACCATGGCTCCGTAATGACGGCTTTCCCACAGTTCCATACATGCATACGTGACTCGAGAAGTTTATTTAGAACCGAAGTATTAATGACCAACGCGTCGTTTAATGTGCGAGGAATCGTATAAACGAAAGGTTTGCGACAGTGCGTCCATCATTGTGTAGGTTCGTATTCTCCGCCGCGCCACGCGTGTCTCTCTTGGCGTGTTTAATATCATATTACGGGTACTTTCAATATAAAAGAAATTAAATTTTTGAAATATATAAACACCATATTAGCATTTATATATAAAAGATGTAAATCTTAATGTGAAAGATTTATATTTTTCAATTCTGCAATTTTGTGGAAAAAAGTTTACACAGAAAGAACGGTTTTGTTGAAGAGCTAGAAATATAGATCTGAAAATAATTTTTGTTCGATCATTAAAATAATTATATATGGAACGTTCAAGCTGGTTGCTAAAATATCAAAAATTTTTTGTAGCATTGCTCGTCTTGTTTAAGTTTCTTGTATAATTGTTTTGATCCCACAAAATTAGATATAGATTTTTAGGTCTATATCCAATTACATTTTTAGATATTTCAGCAAAATCGTACTTTTTGTGTATATAAGAAAGATTAATGAAAAAAAGATTAATGTGCAAATATGTTTTTATATAAAGGTTATGCATTTTGCGGGTTTTCTCCAGATCCATTTTTGGAATGCCAACGTTTCGTGAATCTTGCAGTCTATTTCATCAGGGCGAGGAACAGTCTGATACTGGTAGTATTAGATGGCAGCCTGATATTGCTAAGAAACATTGGCATTCCCAAAATGGATCTGGACACGGAGAAAACTCGCGAAACGCATAATCTTTATATAGAAAGCATCCGTGAAAGCCTCAAGAATATTATCAAAAATATGTTTTTTCTTTATTACTCGATCAACTAATCTCAGAAAGTTAAATTATATTTTTTATTCGATGTAGAGAGAATCCTTTTGGACGAAGGTGTGGAATAATTTAAGTTTAAACACTAGTCTATCCTACCTAAGATTAGGCAGATGTCCAGATCATCTTTTGATGAAGGCCCGATTCGATGAAGACCCGTATATTTCGATGAAGGCCCAGGTATACCTGATGGACAAACCTATCTCTTCCGGATAGGGCTGGCAAGCGCGGTGCAAGGCGCGTGTTCTCTTCTAGGGTCGACGACCGCGACCGACCAACTAGGAATTTGGTGCAGGAACCTTCTCTCTGTGTCGGCGATAGCCCGCAAGAGGGATCATGTCTCACGTTTGCTTGTCCTCGTGTGTATTCTTGCGGGCCAATGACCTACCTGTCATGTGCACCTTGTACAAACTGATTTCAACCACTGACCACGTGCGAGTACATGATTTCTTTCATGTTACAATTCGTGCCCTTCATTTCGTGCTATGCTTCATACTCAAAGTGGGTATGCAGGAATTATATCTGAGAGAACCCTGTCTAAATAAAAGATAATTTTGTAATAATTTTGATAGTTAGGAATTGTGTAATGTCTTTATCAAATTATAAGTTAACTGTACGTTTATTTTAGAAATTAGAAAAAATAGAATTTAGCTTACTTTTCCAATTAATCAGAAAATATTATTAGTGGACTGTTATCATCTTATTGTATGTTCTGTATTATTTGTATTAATTATACCTAGTGAATATATATATATATATATATATATATATATAAATGTTTGTAAAAAAATATAATTCTTAGTACTGTAATATAGCAAGGTGATAAATATTGCGGGGAGAATCAAATTGGGAGAATAACGTTCTTTCGGCATCCTTTGTGATTCCTTTGTTCGTAGATTCCCGTAGTAAATCGGACGAGCTCTTAGAAGAAAACAAGGAAAGGGTCGACGGCCCTATTTCGCTTGAAGTCAAATATCTCGAAAGTGCCGGACCGCTTCCGCCTCGTTTTGTAAAAAAAAAAAGATACGAAATAACATGGTACGAGCTAGGAACTCTAATCAAAAAGCGGATTTGGGGTTAGCGGACGCCTCAGTTTTCGTACTGCCGCTTTGGGTTCTGGGTGGTTGCCAATTTAAGTCCGACATAAATAAACGCGTTTCCGTGTGGGTGATATTCGTACATGCGCGCGCGCGCGTGCGCGTGATGGTATCGCTCTTGGCGAACGGAACGTCTCCTTAAGGTCAGACGAGCACGAAAGACACTCCCGAAGAATCACGCTTGCCTTTTTTTTTGTTCATGCCAGATTTAATTCTTGATCATGCGAGAAGGATCTTCTCTTCGTGGAAGCCGATGAGAAGTCGGGAAAAATGCGGAAGAGCTCGTACAGTGCGATAATTATTTATAGTCCCCAAACGATAAAATAACTATGTTGCCGTGCTCATCTGTGATTCGAGGAGGCGCGCACATTTTGTATATTGCGTCTTACGAGTTCGAGATCATTATCACATTTGAGACAAAAAGAGACTTTGATTTAAATAAACAACACATATTGAAGAAAACAGGACAGGATAAAGTGATTTATATAGATTTTTCATTCCTAAAAATAAATCCATATAAATTAAATTGCTCTATTATATTAAGCTTTCTGAATTAATTTTTGTACAGAATTAAAAACTGCACTGTTAAAATACATGTCTCATTTAATTTCATCTTTAAATTCAATTTTAGTGGAAAATCATATATTAATGCTACTCCTTTTATATTATTTTTGTGTGATTTTTAAATATGAGATATAAATTCCGTCGCACCCATCTCGCACAGAGCCATGTGTTTGTCGTGGAAAATAAATACTGAATATTCGATTGAATATAACCAGTTTTATAAAGTATAAAGTTTTATAAAATTATATTATACAATTAAAGAATTCTAATCAAATCCACTTGTACGTATACAGTAAAGTTCACAGTAACATTCTTGTAGTTATAAAATATCGAGTTCTATTATAATAACCAGAAATTCTGCTTCACTAAAATATATTTATTTATATATATATTGTTGATATAATCAAATCTTTTCTGACAATCAGTGTTAGTAATTAATAATAAACTAATCTATGCTAATTAGTTTACGAGAAAATTTTTCATCGAGAAGTTTTAGTATTAATAGTTTGTATTATTTGTGTTTACGGTTTCTACAGTAGAAACTTTTTTTTCCTGACCTACGATAACACATTTTTACGTACACAAGGAAGAAAGAAAAAATTAACATCAGAATTTACAATGTATTTTCGCGTTTAAATATAGACTCGTAAGATAAAAAATGATCGCGAAACATTGCGTGTGTTTTTTAATTTAGTATTATTGCTATTATATTATTTAACAAATTCTTTTGATTATTCTGGGAATTTTTGCAATTAATTTACATGTAATAATTTACAATAAACCATAAATAATCGATGGTACCATAAATAATCAATGGTATTTTATTTATTACATCGCGAGTTTATTTGTTATACTATTTTTAGAAAAAATGCAAGAAATTACCATTAGAGCACAAGTGAAATTGATAAATAAGTATAATAAGCTTTGCATTTTTTTTCTCATAACTTGTTGAATAACTTAGTAATCATGTTTCAAGATCTCTAAATATCTTTTTGTCCCATATTATTTTTTAAAATAAAAACCTGTTCACGTTCAACAATCTTACTTGTAATCTAATCTGTCTATGTACGCTCTTAATATTTTCATGCTAAAAACAAATGTTTACAACTTTAGTGTTCGTTGAGTGTATATAAACGTATCGGCAGTCGTCAGTTCGAAATCCGACAATGCGTTCGCATGATTAATGGATGCTAAATATAAATGCAACGATGAACGTATAAACAACGCATTTGAGTGTATATTTGCACAAACGTGGCGCCTCTCTAGACGCTGCTCTAAAGTCTAGCGCTCGATTCACATCTATAATATAATCGCATCGCCTACACTCTCTCTCTCTCTCTCTCTCTCTCTCTCTCTCTCTCTCTCTCTAACTTGATCGCAATACACAGAGTGAATTTAAATGAAACCACTCGTCTTGATTTCACCATTGAAGTCAAACAGAGATGATTTATTCGAAAGGACTGTAGTCTTAACAATGACTCGCGAATGCTATCAATCTGTCTATCATTGTATTTCTTTTATTTTGATATTAAACTCATGCTTCTATTATGTATGGTATATCAAATTTATGGAGAATAATACAATAATTGCAAGTATATTTCATATAGTTGTCAAGTTATAAACCAATTAATCCTCTTTTGGAAGATTGGATATGATTTCTGGCTTCATCTAGAGTCCCTATAATATAGAGTTTGGTCACGTAACACAAAATGACTGTATATGTATGAATGTGTATGTAGCATAAATGTGGAATGTATGTTCTTTGAATGTACGCTACACTTTGATTGTACTGCCATTTTGAGGGAGTTTAAGATTGACCAATGAAAACAATCATTGAGTAGTCGGACTCCACCTTCTAGGGACTACCTTCATCTATTTTACCCAATGCCCTCGCGCTGTTTAACACAAGAAATTTCTTAATATATGTATATATATTTTTTACTTCTTTTTATCTATTTGATTACATTGATTAGATGAAAAATAAACAAAACAGTATCATATCTAATTCTTTTCTAGATATCTTGAAAATTTATCTTACCATAGGAAGATTAAGAATATATTGACTTTGTGTTATTTTTTTATATACACATTTGTATTTTTATGAAATTCTTCCCTAGTTAAATTACAAATCGCATAGATATCGAATTTATTCGACAGAAAGCAAAATAAACTTCAAGTGATTAGCTTGATTTATGTAAGAGATGGATAACGCTTCTTCCGAGTGTGTTCATTGAATGAACGTGATCATGTAACTCGTGTCGGTTGGCGCCGTCGATTGCGTTAGCGAGATGCAAGTCGGATTGCGGAGCTTTTGTCTCAGTAAATCGCAAGCCCCGTAGGTCAGCGACGTCGATTGCGAAAAGTCGTTCGACCAATTGCCTTAGTCCGATTGACTGACTGACTGACTGACTGTCTGACTGACTGGCTGGCTGGCTGATTGACTAACTGACTGTGTGGTTGATTGGCTGGCTTGTCCATTCGGCGTAGGCTGTACGTACACACGTCGCCGTGAGCAAGGCAAGGTCAGGGCTTCGCGAAACAGCTGTTAAGTCTAATTCAACCCACATACGCGCGAGAAACAAACTTACGCGTACACGTTCGAGTACCGCTTATGAATACCGCTCTGTTTCTGCTCTCGTCAGTCCACCCATGTCCGGAGCCCTCCGATTACCGTCGACGTCACTCTCTCCTGTTGTGAGCGTAAAAGTGAACTCGCGTTCTCAGTTCACTCCCGACGATTAGCGTCGATGAATCATCCGCGGTGAGAGAAAGGCGAATGATGTAAACTGCACATCCGCGTGAAATAATGAGAGAATACAAAAATTGAGCAACTTTTCATCTTTACTCTATTTGGATTATTATCCGAAATTGGATTTATATGATTGATACAATAGATAATATTAGATAATTTTTCTTTCACCGAAGAAATTATGAAAAAATCATGAAGAAATTACTCGAGACTCAGTCTTTATATTGTTTTGACTAAATTTGTTCGTTTATTGAAAGTAAATATATCTCATGGGTTTTTGTTTGACATGTTGTATCAATTTATCGCTTAAATTTTTGTATGGATGAGTGAATGAGCAAGCTAATTTTGTGATTCTTCTCTTTCGGCAAGTGGCAGAGAAGTGTGAACGTTTTTATCTGTATCACGTGTCATCCGCGTGAGAACTAATCCTAAGTTCTGATTCGTTAAAGAATATTGTGGATAAAATTCAAATCTTTACATAATATTTGTCGGTACCATCATTTTATAGATAGTAAGTTAGCAGTTTGTATAACTAGCAGTTCATGTTTCTCTTTTTGCAGAATCAATTTGTTTGTTTTTTTTTTTTTTTTAGCAAAGATCGATTTAATCGAATATTATCGAAGTTTTATTCTCAGGAATAGAAATGAATATATTCTTAATAATTACAAGCAATATAACTTTTTAATGATAAAAAAGGCTACGAAGGGCTAGAGAACAGGAATCATTGTTTTATACGCATTTTCGCTGGCAGGCAACTTCGGGTTGCTTAATGGTCTTGGCGAAATGCTTCTTTGCAATCATTGCGTTCCAGACGCCATCTTTTCGCATAGGTCATGTACGATCGTTCCTCCTACGAGAGATCGCGACAGTCAGCAGCGACGACCTTGGCGACTTCGGAGAGAAAAAGCGCGCTCTGATCGTGACCTTTGGCGCGGTCGCTACCGTTCGTTCGAACACGAACGAATGCACGAGATGCACATGTGCGTGGCATTGCTTTAAGAGTTCTTTTACGCAACATGCTACCAATGGACGAACTGCGTTACCATAGGTAATACACGCGTCACGTGCGCTCCACGTGAAGACTTTGATCCCTTAAAGTTAACGGTAAGTACCGACACTATCGTGTCGTGATTCATACGAAAAAAGTAGAAATATAAAATGGGATAGAAATTTGAACAGACGTCTCATCGTAAATTTTATTGAGCTTCTTTAAAAATTCTTTATTGTGTTGATATAGTAAATTATTTTCCGTTATATTTTAATTTATACAGTTTATACAATTTATGTACAAATTAAATGGTCTTATCCAAAAAGAATTTTACTTGTGTAAATGTTCTGTGCACGTTAATTGACATATTACTGTCTTATTCTTCAGTTTGCAAGTCGATAGCCTTCGGCTTTGTTAGAGTGAATGTATTTAGCCTTCGTTCATTCAAGAAGAAAAACATAAATAAAACCGCTGTTTAATATTATGCATCGCGCGTTCTACATTATGATGAATGACTATTGATTTGATGAATATCTCCAACAACGCGAAGGTTCAATGTACAAGAATATTTTTTATGTTTACTTCAGTTACATGATAACTTTTATCAGAATTCGAGTAAATAAACGACGCTAAATAAGCAATCGACTAATCTGTTTTACATAAAATTGTTGGATGCATCCGCAAAATTTTTTATATTTTATTTTTACAGAAATTAAAAATTATTATTACGAGAACTACATTCGAAGAAAAATTACTACTTACATTAAAATCAAGTTAATAGAATTTTCATTCTTTATTTTGAAAATTATAAGTTACGTTTCAATAATTTAAAAATTAATTCAAAACCAACTATAAAATGTCATTACAATATACATAGCCAGTATTGTACAAGGTACTCTATTTTCAGTGCCTAGATACTGGTACAAGTACTTTAAATGTACCATAAAAGTACCTAAGATATTTTTATTTTTAACATAAAATTTCAGAATAAATTTCATTTGGACGACAAATTGATACTTTTGACGTTATTTTGATGTCAAAATGATAACTGCTTACTTGTTAGGTATAATTTATGTATTTCATATCTGCATGTAATGTTTACTCGTTATACATATATTTTATATAAATATATATAAATATTAAAACACTTATAAAGCCATTGATTAATTCTATTCAAATAATCCATTTATTAACATTTACTCATTATTAAAAAAATAATACAATAAAATATGAAATGCTCGAATAAATTAAATAAATTAATAATGTAAAATGCCTACAAAAAGCCAACACAGCATTTGAGTATGTAAATAAATTTATTAAAATGAAATAGAAAAAAGAAATCTTAAACATTTCGGCCTTAATTTTTTAAGTCATTATCAGTATAATTTAGGTAACGATTTTTAATATCAAATCAAATAAAGTTGAAATAGAAATCACAGTCAAAATAACAAAACATACATAACACTCTATATGACTTGATATAATAAATCAACTCAAAAATATAATCGGTGCTTATTCGAGATTGACTTCTAAACATGACGATCTCAAAGTAATACTAATTACAAAATTGTTTTAGTGTAGAAAAGTATCATTTAAAACTAAATATAGATACCGATACACAAGAAATGGATACTTAGGTATACCAGAAAAAGAAAAAGTATCTCGATACAGTTCCTAGTATGTAAATTTGTATCTAGTTACGATATCTAGGTACTGCACAACACTAGTGCATACGTATATAAAAACATGCAGGTATGTTATTCTGTAAATAAAAAAATTAAGTAAAAAAATGTTGCCAAATGTTGTTTTTATTAGAATTGCTTTTTTACTCATTTTATTGTTTCCTTTTTACGTTTAGTTAAATTAAGATTCGAATTATATAAACTTATATATTCTTTAAATTATATACTACTTTTTCTTATAGCATAAAAAGTATATATAATATTAAGAGCTCAGTGGCGCGTGCCTGTTGTGTTATACTAAAAATACTGATGAAGAATATTTTTGAAAAATATAATGATTTTATTAAATATAATGATGCATATGTTTAAATATAGGTACTACTATATCGAAAAGTTATCTTTTTATGAGAAAAGTCGACGGACACTGGTCAAGTAGTACTTGTCAAGAGTGTCGCGTCGTATTCCAATCGCCAATGGAAATAGTAAAATGCGTAGGAAATCAAGGAGTGGTGCGTGCAGCGCTAAATTCTCACGCCGAACGTGAGCGTGTCGTGCGTACGTGAGTGCGTGCGTGTACGTATAGATATACGCGAGAGAACACAACGTGGGCGTTCTTAGGTGTGGAACGGGGGCGAGAAGAAGGTCTCCCCAATCAGGACGATCATTTGATCGTGACTCGAGACCACGAGCAAGATCGATATTTTTTTTTTTTAAATGATCGTAGGGATTGTTGCGCGAGTAGCCACCTACGAATGCTTTGTGCGCGACGACAGTTTTGCATACGATTATCATCCATTTAGATGAATAATACAATAAAAACATTTTTATTGAATAAAAGACGTAATATTATGAGTTTGAAGGGCCCAACAAAATTAATTAAATTAATACATTTACTATCATATAAAGTACTATCTTATTAAAAATACCAATATATATATTATTAATTCAGTATTGTTTTTGGTAGTTTTATTAAACGATAACTCTCATTATAACTTATAAATTCAATCAATTTAAATATTTAAGTTTCAAATAAAAATTCGATTACATTAAAGTTTATTTTAAATTAGCCATGAACTTTCTATCGTTTATTTCTAACTCGGAGGTTTAACTTCTAATAAGTTCATAAGTTGATTTCTGTTCATATAATTTATATTATGCATAAGAAGTACAAGAATATTGCAGAATGCAATTGTCTAACGAATTAAATCGCGGACAACAATATCTGTGGAAATAATAATGCAGTAATTCATGAGTGTGGACGTCTATTACCTATTGACTCTCGGGAGTGCGCTCGGGAGGGTTAATCCCTCGCGAGCATTTCACGCCGCGTGTTCCACGAGAGTCCTTAATCTCTTAAACAGCCTTCGTCTTTGAAAGCGGACTCGCTCTGTCGAGGTGCAATCGCAATAAAATGGAATTGGTCGCGAACAGTCGATACACGGGGGATTTACGACAAGCGGCGGTCTCCCGCGGAGCAGAGTGTCGTTTCTGAACGCACTTAGGCGTAGAGCTGGGCTGCTTTACCATCGTCTTTGTTGCGACATAGACTAGCGGTACATCCTCTCGGATGACCGCGTGCTTACGAGCAAAGGAAGGCTCGATAAAACGGTACAGTAAAGTATAATAAGCTTCTATATCAAGATGCAGATAATATAAACAATTAGGAGTAATACAGATTTGAATATTTGTAATCAAGTTGTATTGATCTTAGGAAGACATGGTAAAGCATCAACATTTTCTATTTTCCTAAAATAGAAAATAGAAATATTTTCCTAAAATAGAAAATAGACTTAGAATTCGAGAATTGTCCAGGTAGAAAGTAAGAGCATATATCTAAGCAATTTTACTAACATTAATTTGTATTCTGGGTTTTTCATTTTTTTTTCTCTTTCTGTCTCTCCTAACACTTCTTTATGACTCTTCTGGAGTGCGTTCCAAAATTTGACTCTGTCAACTCCGAGTATCTTTTATCTGTATTGAACATTCGATGTCCAACAAGGTAAAATGATACTCGGAGCTGACAGAGTTGAATTTTGGAACGCAACCCTGAAAGCAATTCTTACTCCAAGCTCCGAGCGCAAACTACTTCGTTCTCGACTTTCATTGCTCGACTGAGATTGGGCCGAGTGCTTCATCATTCAAGCAAGGAATTACGCAAACGGTTCGCGACGCGTTCATCCGTCTGAAACTTCTCAGAGGTGCTCGAAGCCACGCTTCGCGACTCGATCCGTCCATGTATCTCCGGGCCCGATCTCCGAGCGGCGCGGCGCGGCGCGGCAGCAGCCAGCAGTCAGTGGCTTTCAGCTTCCGTGGGTCGATATCGGCAGCGATGGCGGTAGAAAACGGTATGGAGAACGCGAACGTCTTATTATCGTGCGTTCCGTAGTCGTCGCCTAAGCAGCCGGCCTTGATCCTTTAGTGCTGCAGTCGCCCGAAGCCCGACTACTCGGCGCGCTACTCGCCACTTTCACTGACTAAGTACTCCATCCTGTCCTGTCCTGTCCTATCCTGAGCGCTTGTACACATGCACGTGCGTTCCTATATACATACGCTCGCGCATTATGCTCGCCTAGCTAAACCGCGGGCACAGAAGCGATTCTCAACCGGTACCAGCTCTTGTCTCTTCTCTGATTATCTCCGAGCGGTCCCGTTAGACTCGATGCTATAACAAAATATACTCTTGCTCTTTTTTTCTCTTCCCGCGGGCGTGAAGCGCCGCGCCTGGCCTGGGATATTATGATATGGGTCTTGACTTCACAGTCTATGCGGACGAGTTATCGTGTTTCGTTAATGACAGGAGGTTACGTGAGAATCTGACTAATTTTTAGTTGAGCGACCGGGATAATTGGTTGCCTCTAATTTCGGAGAAAGTATATATTCTTTTGATTTATACTTTAGTCGTACTACTACTTTTAAACGAAACTCGAGGCAATTATCTTTCTATGGGCCATAAGTTTTCAGGATACTATTTTGTGACGCTCATTTTCTCATTTTTGGCAAAATCATTAGAAATCTATTTTTCTTCAAGTTTTTATACTTGTTAACCGTTCGGTGCTATTGTGAGTACGATACAATGTTTCTTTTATTTTATGTAACTTTTTTATCAATAAAGATACATTCATTTGCTTATTACTGTTATATTATAATATTACAATGTCTGGCATTTCGATTAAAGAACATTTGTCATAATATGTTCATTTTTATGCAATATTTTTACACAATATCCTGTTGCGTACATGATAAAATCTATAATAAGGTACTGAAGGATTAAAGATATCAAAATGTACGTTAGTCATACATAAAAGTTGTTAAATTCTTCGGCTTACATCCGCGTCATGTTTACCCCAAAGTGCGCGTTATCTGGTGGCAGGTCGATGCCTGCATTTTTTTTTTCCTCTACCGGTCCGAATTGCGCCAGGTTAGATCGTGCCGCGAGAAAATGCGTGTAGCGATAAGACATACGCGTCGATCTATTGCGTCGTCGTCGTCGACGTCGGTCACGACACGCGTCGTACGTACGGGTGCCCGCAGAGTTGAGCACCGCTTCCCCGTTTCTAGGTTACACGCGCAGCGAGCTGAGTTTCACTTTTTCAGTGTTCGACGCTACGCTCCGCGGCCATCGGGAAGTTGGCCGGGTCTCGTCTAGTGTTCGCCGACGATGTATACATCGCCACCACGATGGTGAATAGCAATGCGCTACTCGTTCATCACTTATGGTCAGTCTGGATCAACCTTGGACTGAGTTTAATTCATGTAAAATTGCTAAAAGAAATGAAATGGTAGAGTAATACATCAAGCTAAATCAGGTAAAACAGGAACGGAAGAATCTTTATGTAATCGTGATGGAGATTGAAAAACTTTGGAAGAAAGCTACGCAGTTGTACGTATTATTCCAAGGTTGGAATTCGCGTAGTTATCTAATAGCAACATTCCTTAGACCTGAGTCATCTGCTATAATTTTTCTTTGATCAAATTTCCCAATTATCCCAATCTTTTTCTGCAACACATTTGTCGAATTCTGAATTCAACGAATTAATTAATTATTACAAATTTTATATCATGAAGTAAGAATTCACGAATGTATCCTTTCCATAGTATAAATATGGTCTTGTTGATTTGATTCATTGACCTATGTCGCGGTTATCGCAATATTGTTATCTAACGTTTTCCTGTGCCGTCCTAACTCGTTTCTTCTGCCTTCGCCGTTCCATCGTTCTCACGCCTTGTTTCGCCTCTCGAATTTCAGGCTCTCATGGTCGTCTGTGCTAGACATAGCACACATAGCGAGTGAAACTCGCGGGCCGACACGAGCCTGGAATACGCGAGAAGCTCAAGACTTTCGTTTTTAAAAGAGCCAACTTCGCCGCCGAATATGCGTCCTCGTTCGTATCGCCTTTTTACCATTCTAAACTGCAGCCTCGATCGTCCCGGCATTAACGAACACGCGTGACGTCAGATATGATGAACGAAGTTTCACAGCGACCGAAATGTTTCTCCAGAATCTATTCTTACTGAAATTCGATACATTTTGAAGACACGTGCGAAAATCAGAAAACTAACCAGTTTTGTAAGAATCTTCATTTAATTGGAGACCTCTCTGTCTTGTGGCAAACAAATGTTAGTCTTTCATAATCTCAAAAGTGCATGGCAAGAAAAATGCAAAAGTGCATCTTGCGATTTAGACAATTAGGAGGTACAATCTTTTTTTTTTTCTTCTATAACTTTAATAAAAATTTAAATTAGGAAAGTACTTAATTGTGTGCATGAGAAATGTTTTTCTTTGAATTTTTCACCAATCTATTTAATGGATTTTACAAACAGAACGCATATAACACTTTTGCCCCTCTCTCTTTCTCTCTCTCTCTTCAAGTATAGTTATATCGTATCCAGTAGCAACTTCTAATATAAACGCCATCAATGGAAAACCTGATTTCTCGACCACCTGTTGCTTGTCCCAACAACTCGATCTGTTCCCGCGCGTGTCCCACGCATACTTGTTATTTTTGCATAAATAGATTGCGAGTTCGCGGTGACAGTTCATCATATCGCTGAATTACTGGACCTTTGTGGAATCTACGAGACTATGTGAGAGTTCTTTTCGTGACGCGGCCCACGAAAGTTGGTTCCGACACATGACCCTCGAAAATTTGAACTTTCACTACCAGAGACAGCCATATATCGCGACAATGTATAGGGGAATCGCAC
The DNA here is from genome assembly GCF_024713525.1 of Acromyrmex echinatior. Lineage (NCBI taxonomy): Eukaryota > Metazoa > Arthropoda > Insecta > Hymenoptera > Formicidae > Acromyrmex > Acromyrmex echinatior. The sequence continues at coordinate 13,024,287 of NC_141860.1, forward strand.
GAGTAAGATACGTGAGGTACAAAAATAGCCAGCGGAAGCGAGTCAACGAGAAGGAAAGTGAAACTCTGTACGCGAGTGGGCAGGTAGGTTTCGTGTTAATTATCACGATGTCATTTGGCGCTTTTTTGTGTACTCCAAATTCTTCCCTCTCATCTCCAATAATAATCCTACTAAATTACGAACTAAGAATGCAAAAATTCTATGTGGACCGGTGATTTTATTTGGGTCGCTCCCTTTTATTTTGTAAACTTTGCTCTATTTTTATGAAATTTAATCTATAGGAGGTAATTTAATAATGCTTTGAATCTGAGATTAAAAATAAAAAAAATAATAAAAATTCAATAAATATAGATTCAACATGTGGTAAACAGAATATAAAAATAGATTATCTGATTATCATAAAGTCTGATTATCATAAAATTATAAGAAATAAATTTTTAATTGCAAAATAACATCAAGCTTCTAGTTTTATTTGAAATTCATCAATGTTAAACAGTCATACTAATTTCTAAATTAACTTTTAAACTCTCTCTCTCTCTCTCTCTCTCTCTCTCTCTCTCTTTCTTTCTCATAAACCTCTTGTTTGTGATAGATTATTCTTTATCGAGGTTATCATCGTTTTGAAATTAAATATTTTCAAATTACGTTTTTAAATCAGATGATATCAATCCCTTAAAATTGGGAATTTTAATCAAATTTTTTTCTAAATTTGAATTTAAACATTTTGAAGTCAACAAAATACAGCGACCCCGAAAACTCTTAGAGAACAAAATCTTTAAGTTTCTTAAAACTTTGTCTTTAAAGGGTTAATGATAATGAAAATGGAGTTACTGAAATTTTGTAAATAAAATGTTTAATATTTCTTGTTTACAAACTTATAAATACTATAATGAAAAATGTGTGATATTTATAAATTCATGCAGACGGATATAAGTGAAAAATACAGGATTCTAATTAATAGACATAAGACAAAACTGATATTAATATTCTAATTAAGATTCTAATTAAAAAAGGAAAATATACATCGCATGTATATATCGCATTTTTATTTTTTCATTTATCTAACAGAGTCGAGATTAGTAAACTGAACTGATAATGAGAGGGAGATATATTTAGTCATTATATCTTATTTTATTAAAGCAATGTAGGTAACTTCCGTAATGTTGGCAAAGATGTTAGATAAGTAAAGATAAGAAGAGCGAAGGAGAAGTATGCCGGAGCGTTTCACGTAACAGGCGAACTCGATGGCCGGCATTCCTGAGCGCAACAGTCGCTGAGGCAAACGGAAGCGAATCCTCCGATGGCTGATGTAACACCGTGGAGACCCACTGACACGCATCGGACGGTAATGCTTATCCTGCGAGATGTGGAGGACTGCTTAAATTTACGCCTTGTAATATAGAAATCGGAAGTTGTATCTTCCAAATTCGTGAAACTTCCACGAAAGTAATGTAATCGAAGGAGTAAAAAGATGAAATATAGATCAATTTTTAAATAGATAAATGGGATGCTCAGAACGCTCCAAACAAATTTTATTTTTATAATTGTGTTTTTTAATAGTACAGTGTAGACTTAAAATTGTATTATTTATATTCTTATTAAATAGAGGAATGTAAAAATAGTCAACTTTAAGATTTTAACTTCTGGGCAATTCTTTTTATCTTCCTTTTCCAAAACAAGATATTTAAAATAATTATGTGTAGAATGCTGTATTTGCTATTTATTTACTTAAAAATTAATATGTCATTTCATTCGTTATTATCGGAGATAGCAATAAAAGTAAAGTAATAAGTACTTTTTAATTGTTTGTTGATTTGATTGTGCCGTCTAAAATAATAATAATTTTTGAATGAAAAAGATCCAAGAAAAATTTGATATAATAGAGATTTTAATAAATCTCATAGGTCTCTTTACATATTTCATGTAATATAAATGACTTATGTATCGTCACCGGTGAGAAAGAATCGATCGCGCGTTCTAAATAAGCTTGATTTTTTAACAACGCTTTAACAGCTAAAACAAATCAAGGCCTAACTTTGATCGTCCTGCCTATCGTTAGAATTCGTTCTACGCACAAAGTTTAAATATCACGCCATGGAATGTGGTACCGGTTGATCTTAGACTTGCGCGACATGGACATCATCATTGGCGACGTAACGTTAAATCGTTACCATCGATAACGGGTTACCGGTTTCATCGTTTTGTCACTTTTCCTGCGGCACGGGTTTTCCCATGGAGAATCATGCGTCGTCTTAAGTGTGTCACCAGATCTACCGAGTGCAAATAAAACGCGATCACTTAAAGCACTATATTCTTGCCGGTAAAGTAAACTGTCACATTGTATGTCATTGTATCGCGCTGTTATTTGCTAAGCATGAGTTATGCAATGTGTACAAATTCTTCCTATGATATAGCAGACGCCTAACAAGACTTCACAGTATTTCGAGATCTTAAAAAAAGCGATAAATACAAAATGTTCATCATTTAATTTCGATTATAATAGCTGTCTATTTTCTCAAGTTTATTATTGATGTTATACGAGCGTATCATTTTTTATCTAATCATTTTAACGTATTAAAGAAAAAAAATCTATAAGCGAATTTTAAACATAAGTCTGCAAGATGGCAACAGTTTTATTGGATGCTATTATGGGTAATATATAAGTATTGACAAATTAAGGTTCAATTAAAAAATATTTCCATATGTTTTTGTGTTTTATTCATTTTTGTTCGTAATTATTGAAAATGAAAATTGAAAAATTAGAAAGTATGTCGATTCCACTCTCCCTTTCGTAGCCACTTCATTCGCATATTATCGAAGACATCTTCGATGAGGTGGACGCTTTCGATGTCGTTTAGATATTGCGTAACATCTACCTACGAATCCGGTTCTAGTTCTCTTTCTCTCTTAATAGAAGATGTAACAGCGAGGAATTTCGAGTAAATAGGTCGTCAAGGCAGCTCGCGTCCGTTTCGCGGAAACCGAATACATTTCGACAGGCGACCGTTTGGATGCTGCGATTTGGAAAGAATAAAAAAATGAATTCGCGTGAATGATCGTTCGCGTGATCGCTACAGCAGGGAGAAGGAAATCGCCGAAAAAGGAAGCTCGTTCGTGATGTTCATCATTGTTGCTATTGATGGTATCACAGGGATAATGAGACCGTATTATGATGAAACTTGAGTACAATGTAATTACATTTTGAAGTCTCAGAAAGAAACATTTTTAATTCTTAAGCAATTGCAAATCTAAGTAACTTATAGTCTGTACGAAGATTAAATATCACAAACTTATCTTGTATTTAACTTAAAAAGTTTTAATAAAATATAAAATAATATCTGAAATTAATTGTAAAGATATTTATTGAAAAAATTATGGAAAAGAGAACAGTATCCAATGTCAAATATTTGTTGATAGAAACTTAGTCTATTTCATGAAACTTTAATTCCGTAAAATATAGACGTGAATGTATGTATATATATATATATATGAGTGTTTAAGGATTTTCATTAAAATTTTCTTTAAAAATTTTCACGAATTCACTTTGAAATTATTTTATTGCACATGTAAGTATGATACTTTCAATTCAATTCTGAGAAATATACGTGTTAAAATAAAAAAAGTGATGTCTTTGGAGATAAGTCGATCCATTCGTGAAGAACTTTTAAGGACCGGAAGTGACTACATCATGTCACTTTCCAAATACTTTTTACTGTCGAGTTGTGCGGCTTCGTCTTTCCGTGGGATCGACGATGTTTCTTTCCATGGATGTACGGCATGGAAGATGGAAATGAATGGAGATCTACAGCATTGTATAACTAGCTGTATATGTGAGTGAATATATGTATGTATATGTAGAGAGAGAGAGAGAGAGAGAGAGAAGTCGCCATGCGAAATGGAGATTGTGGAATCGAGACAGTTTTGTCACTTGTGTAACAAAGAAATTGAAAGAACACATTAACGATTAAAAGATATATTATAATTACATTTCTTATGATAATAATAAAATAATTAATTAACAATGAAAACAAATAAGAATGAAAACGATGGCTACAAACGTCAATATATCTGAATTAATTTAAAATTCTTATAAAAAAAGATTAACCTAGTTACTCACATCTTCACCTATTTTTTAAATAATTTTTTTGCAAATGGCATGAACACAGTAAAATGTTTCTGTTTCTATTAAATTATATTTAGGATGTAAAGCATAAACATAAACTTATACAAATAAATTAGTCAAAGGTGGCTAGAAAAGCACAACCATTCTAACGACAGTTCCTCAGTGAAAATGAATCTTATTTCACGTGGAAAAGCTGTCTGTGCACGTATTAATTTGCGCAGATACACACTGACACGAGGAGATCAGATGGTGGAGCAAAGGACGAAACGGGGTGTCTGTGCTCTCCGCGGTGAAGGCAATCGTCGCGACTGGCTTGGCAGCGTTCACGATCCGTGACGCTCCGTGACTCCGGGATCTAGGCCGATTGTATAATGCGAACGTTTCACTAAAATCGTTAAATAACAGCCTACTTCGGCGATTCGCCTAAGTTCCAAAGAGCAGGACTGGTCGACCATTGCGCATCGATCGCAACTGCGTTCCTCGCGCTTAGTCATCGGTCATCAGGTCTCCGTTCCCCCGTCCTCTCCCTGATCGGATAATCGATTTTCGCTTTCGGTACGTCCGTTCACGATTCTCTGGGCCTCGACCTCTAGGCGATTCCTCGCAAGCATAGTGCATGCGAAAGGAGTCTCGGTCTGCATTGCGATCGATGTTTTTATTATAATTCATATGAAGAATTATTCTGTTATGTATATATTCCATAAGAATTTCATTGCAACATGAATTTTTTTTTATCATTGATCAGGATTCGTTTATTTATTAAAAAGAAAAATATTATTAAAATAATATGTAATGCTTGAATCGAATTAAATTAATTAAAGATATTATCGCTATTATCGCATGTTTATAATGATATTAATATTTCTGTCAACTATCATGTTTTTTTTATTACAGTAATTTTAATTGATCTTCTATGAATAAATCATTGCTGTGTATCTATATTTACATTTCTGATGTCGATATTAAATTGAAGGACGACTTCCAACGATTTTATTTTGATGTAAAAGTATAAGGTAAAAGTACGTTATTATAATTCAATATTATGATAGGGTGGTAAAGGGGTGACCTTTCAAGGCGATTATTAATAAAAATCATGAGTAATAATGTATTTTTAAAAAGTATAGCTTTTATAGAATGCATTATTCAACCGTATATAGCTGAGTCACATAGTTGCTGTGATTTATGTCAGGATAGCAAAAATGTAGAGTGCGATAAGATAATTAGCATATCGTGCCCTTCGACTTTGTCTGAATAAAATAATCTTATATTATACCATAATTTGAAACAATGCGTTAATAGTACTTGTGACAAGTATCAATTAATTATTCTCAGATATTAACATAAATATTAATTTAAATATTAATCAAAGCTAAATATATTAAATAAGTAACGGTTATTGAGATGTAATGTTCTATATATATAAAAGATTTATTATTTTTGTAGTTTGTTTCAGTGATTAATTTGAGTTGCAAAGAATCAAAGCCATTAATGTTAAACTAAAGGCCGAATTCTGGGAGAATGTTTGTGAATCGCTGTTTTACGGATTTTATATACAATTTATATGATAATATCATTTCATATTACTACATCA